>NW_028225182.1:51556477-51690120 GCF_052327205.1 Somniosus microcephalus | reverse complement strand
AGTGGACCTTAACACCCTGAAATAAACTGTGACTCTGTACAGTTACAGTGAGTGACCCTTACCCTGAATAACAGTGACTCTGTACAGTTACAGTGAGTGACCCTTACCCTGAATAAACAGTGACTCTGTACAGTTACACAGTGAGTGATCCTTTACCCTGAATAAACAGTGACTCTGTACAGTTACACAGTGAGTGATCCTTACCCTGAAAAACAGTGACTCGTACAGTTACACAGTGAGTGACCCTTACCCTGAATAAACAGTGACTCTGTACAGTTACACAGTGAGTGATCCTTACCCTGAATAAACAGTGACTCTGTACAGTTACACAGTGAGTCTGACCCTTACCCTGAATAAACATGACTCTGTACAGTTACACAGTGAGTGACCATTACCCTGAATAAACCAGTGACTCTGTACAGTTACACAGTGAGTGACCCTTACCCTGAATAAACAGTGACTCTGTACAGTTACAGTGAGTGACCCTTACCCTGAATAAACAGTGACTCTGTACAGTTACACAGTGAGTGACCCTTACCCTGAATAAACAGTGACTCTGTACAGTTACCAGTGAGTGACCCTTACCCTGAATAAACAGTGACTCTACAGTTACAGTGAGTGACCCTTACCCTGAATAAACAGTGACTCTGTACAGTTACACAGTGAGTGACCCTTACCCTGAATAAACAGTGACTCTACAGTTACAGTGAGTGACCCTTACCCTGAATAAACAGTGACTCTGTACAGTTACACAGTGAGTGACCCTTACCCTGAATAAACAGTGACTCTGTACAGTTACACAGTGAGTGACCCTTACCCTGAATAAACAGTGACTCTGTACAGTTACAGTGAGTGACCCTTACCCTGAATAAACAGTGACTCTGTACAGTTACATTGAGTGACCCTTACCATGAATAAACAGTGACTCTGTACAGTTACAGTGAGTGACCCTTACCTGAAAAACAGTGACTCTGTACAGTTACAGTGAGTGACCCTTACCCTGAATAAACAGTGACTCTGTACAGTTACATTGAGTGACCCTTACCCTGAATAAACAGTGACTCTGTACAGTTACAGTGAGTGATCCTTACCCTGAATAAACAGTGACTCTGTACAGTTACACAGTGAGTGACCCTTACCCTGAATAAACAGTGACTCTGTACAGTTACACTGAGTGACCCTTACCCTGAATAAACAGTGACTCGTACAGTTACACAGTGAGTGACCCTTACCCTGAATAAACAGTGACTCTGTACAGTTACACAGTGAGTGACCATTACCCTGAATAAACAGTGACTCTGTACAGTTACACAGTGAGTGACCCTTACCCTGAATAAACAGTGACTCTGTACAGTTACACAGTGAGTGACCCTTACCCTGAATAAACAGTGACTCTGTACAGTTACACTGAGTGACCCTTACCCTGAATAAACAGTGACTCTGTACAGTTACAGTGAGTGAACCTTACCCTGAATAAACAGTGACTCTGTACAGTTACACAGTGAGTGACCCTTACCCTGAATAAACAGTTGACTCTGTACAGTTACACTGAGTGACCCTTACCCTGAATAAACAGTGACTCTGTACAGTTACACAGTGAGTGACCCTTACCCTGAATAAACAGTGACTCTGTACAGTTACACAGTGAGTGACCCTTACCCTGAATAAACAGTGACTCTGTACAGTTACAGTGAGTGACCCTTACCCTGAATAAACAGTGACTCTGTACAGTTACAGTGAGTGACCCTTACCCTGAATAAACAGTGACTCTGTACAGTTACACAGTGAGTGACCCTTACCCTGAATAAACAGTGACTCTGTACAGTTACACAGTGAGTGACCCTTACCCTGAATAAACAGTGACTCTGTACAGTTACACAGTGAGTGACCCTTACCCTGAATAAACAGTGACTCTGTACAGTTACACAGTGAGTGACCCTTACCCTGAATAAACAGTGACTCTGTACAGTTACAGTGAGCGACCCTTACCCTGAATAAACAGTGACTCTGTACAGTTACACAGCGAGTGACCCTTACCCTGAATAAACAGTGACTCTGTACAGTTAGTGAGTGACCCTTACCCTGAATAAACAGTGACTCTGTACAGTTACAGTGAGTGAACCTTACCCTGAATAAACAGTGACTCTGTACAGTTACAGTGAGTGACCCTTACCCTGAATAAACAGTGACTCTGTACAGTTACACAGTGAGTGACCCTTACCCTGAATAAACAGTGACTCTGTACAGTTACACAGTGAGTGACCCTTACCCTGAATAAACAGTGACTCTGTACAGTTACACAGTGAGTGACCCTTACCCTGAATAAACAGTGACTCTGTACAGTTACAGTGAGTGACCCTGACCCTGAATAAACAGTAACTCTGTACAGTTACAGTGAATGACCCTTACCCTGAATAAACAGTGACTCTGTACAGTTACACAGTGAGTGACCATTACCCTGAATAAACAGTGACTCTGTACAGTTACACAGTGAGTGACCCTTACCCTGAATAAACAGTGACTCTGTACAGTTACAGTGAGTGACCCTTACCCTGAATAAACAGTGACTCTGTACAGTTACACAGTGAGTGACCCTTACCCTGAATAAACAGTGACTCTGTACAGTTACACAGTGAGTGACCCTTACCCTGAATAAACAGTGACTCTGTACAGTTACAGTGAGTGACCCTTACCCTGAATAAACAGTGACTCTGTACAGTTACACAGTGAGTGACCCTTACCCTGAATAAACAGTGACTCTGTACAGTTACACAGTGAGTGACCCTTACCCTGAATAAACAGTGACTCTGTACAGTTACACAGTGAGTGACCTTACCCTGAATAAACAGTGACTCTGTACAGTTACACAGTGAGTGACCCTTACCCTGAATAAACAGTGACTCTGTACAGTTACACAGTGAGTGACCCTTACCCTGAATAAACAGTGACTCTGTACAGTTACACAGTGAGTGACCCTTACCCTGAATAAACAGTGACTCTGTACAGTTACACAGTGAGTGATCCTTACCCTGAATAAACAGTGACTCTGTACAGTTACAGTGAGTGACCCTTACCCTGAATAAACAGTGACTCTGTACAGTTACACAGTGAGTGACCCTTACCCTGAATAAACAGTGACTCTGTACAGTTACAGTGAGTGACCCTTACCCTGAATAAACAGTGACTCTGTACAGTTACACAGTGAGTGACCCTTACCCTGAATAAACAGTGACTCTGTACAGTTACAGTGAGTGACCCTTACCCTGAATAAACAGTGACTCTGTACAGTTAGTGAGTGACCCTTACCCTGAATAAACAGTGACTCTGTACAGTTACACAGTGTGTGACCCTTACCCTGAATAAACAGTGACTCTGTACAGTTACAGTGAGTGACCCTTACCCTGAATAAACAGTGACTCTGTACAGTTACACAGTGAGTGACCCTTACCCTGAATAAACAGTGACTCTGTACAGTTACAGTGAGTGACCCTTACCCTGAATAAACAGTGACTCTGTACAGTTACACAGTGAGTGACCCTTACCCTGAATAAACAGTGACTCTGTACAGTTACAGTGAGTGACCCTTACCCTGAATAAACAGTGACTCTGTACAGTTACAGTGAGTGACCCTTACCCTGAATAAACAGTGACTCTGTACAGTTACACAGTGAGTGACCCTTACCCTGAATAAACAGTGACTCTGTACAGTTACACAGTGTGTGACCCTTACCCTGAATAAACAGTGACTCTGTACAGTTACAGTGAGTGACCCTTACCCTGAATAAACAGTGACTCTGTACAGTTACACAGTGAGTGACCCTTACCCTGAATAAACAGTGACTCTGTACAGTTACAGTGAGTGACCCTTACCCTGAATAAACAGTGACTCTGTACAGTTACACAGTGAGTGACCCTTACCCTGAATAAACAGTGACTCTGTACAGTTACAGTGAGTGACCCTTACCCTGAATAAACAGTGACTCTGTACAGTTACAGTGAGTGACCCTTACCCTGAATAAACAGTGACTCTGTACAGTTACACAGTGAGTGACCCTTACCCTGAATAAACAGTGATTCTGTACAGTTACACAGTGAGTGACCCTTACCCTGAATAAACAGTGACTCTGTACAGTTACAGTGAGTGACCATTACCCTGAATAAACAGTGACTCTGTACAGTTACACAGTGAGTGACCCTTACCCTGAATAAACAGTGACTCTGTACAGTTACAGTGAGTGACCATTACCCTGAATAAACAGTGACTCTGTACAGTTACACAGTGAGTGACCCTTACCCTGAATAAACAGTGACTCTGTACAGTTACAGTGAGTGACCATTACCCTGAATAAACAGTGACTCTGTACAGTTACACAGTGAGTGACCCTTACCCTGAATAAACAGTGACTCTGTACAGTTACAGTGAGTGACCATTACCCTGAATAAACAGTGACTCTGTACAGTTACACAGTGAGTGACCCTTACCCTGAATAAACAGTGACTCTGTACAGTTACAGTGAGTGACCATTACCCTGAATAAACAGTGACTCTGTACAGTTACACAGTGAGTGACCCTTACCCTGAATAAACAGTGACTCTGTACAGTTACAGTGAGTGACCATTACCCTGAATAAACAGTGACTCTGTACAGTTACACAGTGAGTGACCCTTACCCTGAATATACAGTGACTCTCTACAGTTACACAGTGAGTGACCCTTACCCTGAATAAACAGTGACTCTGTACAGTTACAGTGAGTGACCCTTACCCTGAATAAACAGTGACTCTGTACAGTTACACAGTGAGTGACCCTTACCCTGAATAAACAGTGACTCTGTACAGTTACACAGTGAGTGACCCTTACCCTGAATAAACAGTGACTCTGTACAGTTACACAGTGAGTGACCCTTACCCTGAATAAACAGTGACTCTGTACAGTTACAGTGAGTGACCATTACCCTGAATAAACAGTGACTCTGTACAGTTACAGTGAGTGACCCTTACCCTGAATAAACAGTGACTCTGTACAGTTACAGTGAGTGACCCTTACCCTGAATAAACAGTGACTCTGTACAGTTACAGTGAGTGACCCTTACCCTGAATAAACAGTGACTCTGTACAGTTACAGTGAGTGACCCTTACCCTGAATAAACAGAGACTCTGTACAGTTACAGTGAGTGACCCTTACCCTGAATAAACAGTGACTCTGTACATTTACACAGTGAGTGACCCTTACCCTGAATAAACAGTGACTCTGTACAGTTACAGTGAGTGACCCTTACCCTGAATCAACAGTGACTCTGTACAGTTACAGTGAGTGACCCTTGCCCTGAATAACAGTGACTCTGTACAGTTACACAGTGAGTGAACCTTACCCTGAATAAACAGTGACTCTGTACAGTTACACAGTGAGTGACCCTTACCCTGAATAAACAGTGACTCTGTACAGTTACACAGTGAGTGACCCTTACCCTGAATAAACAGTGACTCTGTACAGTTACACAGTGAGTGACCCTTACCCTGAATAAACAGTGACTCTGTACAGTTACAGTGAGTGACCCTTACCCTGAATAAACAGTGACTCTGTACAGTTACAGTGAGTGACCCTTACCCTGAATAAACAGTGACTCTGTACAGTTACACAGTGAGTGACCCTTACCCTGAATAAACAGTGACTCTGTACAGTTACACAGTGAGTGACCCTTACCCTGAATAAACAGTGACTCTGTACAGTTACAGTGAGTGACCCTTACCCTGAATAAACAGTGACTCTGTACAGTTACACAGTGAGTGACCCTTACCCTGAATAAACAGTGACTCTGTACAGTTACACAGTGAGTTACCCTTACCCTGAATAAACAGTGACTCTGTACAGTTACACAGTGAGTTACCCTTACCCTGAATAAACAGTGACTCTGTACAGTTACACAGTGAGTGACCCTTACCCTGAATAAACAGTGACTCTGGACAGTTACAGTGAGTGACCCTTACCCTGAATAAACAGTGACTCTGTACAGTTACACAGTGAGTGACCATTACACTGAATAAACAGTGACTCTGTACAGTTACAGTGAGTGACCCTTACCCTGAATAAACAGTGACTCTGTACAGTTACAGTGAGTGACCTTACCCTGAATAAACAGTGACTCTGTACAGTTACACAGTGAGTGACCCTTACCCTGAATAAACAGTGACTCTGTACAGTTACAGTGAGTGCCCCTTACCCTGAATAAACAGTGACTCTGTACAGTTACACAGTGAGTGACCCTTACTCTGAATAAACAGTGACTCTGTACAGTTACACAGTGAGTGACCCTTACCCTGAATAAACAGTGACTGTGTACAGTTACACAGTGAGTGACCCTTACCCTGAATAAACAGTGACTCTGTACAGTTACAGTGAGTGACCCTTACCCTGAATAAACAGTGACTCTGTACAGTTACACAGTGAGTGACCCTTACCCTGAATAAACAGTGACTCTGTACAGTTACAGTGAGTGACCCTTACCCTGAATAAACAGTGACTCTGTACAGTTACACAGTGAGTGACCCTTACCCTGAATAAACAGTGACTCTGTACAGTTACAGTGAGTGACCCTTACCCTGAATAAACAGTGACTCTGTACAGTTACACAGTGAGTGACCATTACCCTGAATAAACAGTGACTCTGTACAGTTACACAGTGAGTGAACCTTACCCTGAATAAACAGTGACTCTGTACAGTTACAGTGAGTGACCCTTACCCTGAATAAACAGTGACTCTGTACAGTTACACAGTGAGTGACCCTTACCCTGAATAAACAGTGACTCTGTACAGTTACAGTGAGTGACCATTACCCTGAATAAACAGTGACTCTGTACAGTTACACAGTGAGTGACCCTTACCCTGAATAAACAGTGACTCTGTACAGTTACAGTGAGTGACCATTACCCTGAATAAACAGTGACTCTGTACAGTTACACAGTGAGTGACCCTTACCCTGATAAACAGTGACTCTGTACAGTTACAGTGAGTGACCATTACCCTGAATAAACAGTGACTCTGTACAGTTACACAGTGAGTGACCCTTACCCTGAATAAACAGTGACTCTGTACAGTTACAGTGAGTGACCATTACCCTGAATAAACAGTGACTCTGTACAGTTACACAGTGAGTGACCCTTACCTGAATAAACAGTGACTCTGTACAGTTACAGTGAGTGACCATTACCCTGAATAAACAGTGACTCTGTACAGTTACACAGTGAGTGACCCTTACCCTGAATATACAGTGACTCTCTACAGTTACACAGTGAGTGACCCTTACCCTGAATAAACAGTGACTCTGTACAGTTACAGTGAGTGACCCTTACCCTGAATAAACAGTGACTCTGTACAGTTACACAGTGAGTGACCCTTACCCTGAATAAACAGTGACTCTGTACAGTTACACAGTGAGTGACCCTTACCCTGAATAAACAGTGACTCTGTACAGTTACACAGTGAGTGACCCTTACCCTGAATAAACAGTGACTCTGTACAGTTACAGTGAGTGACCATTACCCTGAATAAACAGTGACTCTGTACAGTTACAGTGAGTGACCCTTACCCTGAATAAACAGTGACTCTGTACAGTTACAGTGAGTGACCCTTACCCTGAATAAACAGTGACTCTGTACAGTTACAGTGAGTGACCCTTACCCTGAATAAACAGTGACTCTGTACAGTTACAGTGAGTGACCCTTACCCTGAATAAACAGAGACTCTGTACAGTTACAGTGAGTGACCCTTACCCTGAATAAACAGTGACTCTGTACATTTACACAGTGAGTGACCCTTACCCTGAATAAACAGTGACTCTGTACAGTTACAGTGAGTGACCCTTACCCTGAATCAACAGTGACTCTGTACAGTTACAGTGAGTGACCCTTGCCCTGAATAAACAGTGACTCTGTACAGTTACACAGTGAGTGACCCTTACCCTGAATAAACAGTGACTCTGTACAGTTACACAGTGAGTGACCCTTACCCTGAATAAACAGTGACTCTGTACAGTTACACAGTGAGTGACCCTTACCCTGAATAAACAGTGACTCTGTACAGTTACACAGTGAGTGACCCTTACCCTGAATAAACAGTGACTCTGTACAGTTACAGTGAGTGACCCTTACCCTGAATAAACAGTGACTCTGTACAGTTACAGTGAGTGACCCTTACCCTGAATAAACAGTGACTCTGTACAGTTACACAGTGAGTGACCCTTACCCTGAATAAACAGTGACTCTGTACAGTTACACAGTGAGTGACCCTTACCCTGAATAAACAGTGACTCTGTACAGTTACAGTGAGTGACCCTTACCCTGAATAAACAGTGACTCTGTACAGTTACACAGTGAGTGACCCTTACCCTGAATAAACAGTGACTCTGTACAGTTACACAGTGAGTTACCCTTACCCTGAATAAACAGTGACTCTGTACAGTTACACAGTGAGTTACCCTTACCCTGAATAAACAGTGACTCTGTACAGTTACACAGTGAGTGACCCTTACCCTGAATAAACAGTGACTCTGGACAGTTACAGTGAGTGACCCTTACCCTGAATAAACAGTGACTCTGTACAGTTACACAGTGAGTGACCATTACCCTGAATAAACAGTGACTCTGTACAGTTACAGTGAGTGACCCTTACCCTGAATAAACAGTGACTCTGTACAGTTACACAGTGAGTGACCCTTACCCTGAATAAACAGTGACTCTGTACAGTTACAGTGAGTGCCCCTTACCCTGAATAAACAGTGACTCTGTACAGTTACACAGTGAGTGACCCTTACTCTGAATAAACAGTGACTCTGTACAGTTACACAGTGAGTGACCCTTACCCTGAATAAACAGTGACTGTGTACAGTTACACAGTGAGTGACCCTTACCCTGAATAAACAGTGACTCTGTACAGTTACAGTGAGTGACCCTTACCCTGAATAAACAGTGACTCTGTACAGTTACACAGTGAGTGACCCTTACCCTGAATAAACAGTGACTCTGTACAGTTACAGTGAGTGACCCTTACCCTGAATAAACAGTGACTCTGTACAGTTACACAGTGAGTGACCATTACCCTGAATAAACAGTGACTCTGTACAGTTACACAGTGAGTGAACCTTACCCTGAATAAACAGTGACTCTGTACAGTTACAGTGAGTGACCCTTACCCTGAATAAACAGTGACTCTGTACAGTTACAGTGAGTGACCCTTACCCTGAATAAACAGTGACTCTGTACAGTTACACAGTGAGTGACCCTTACCCTGAATAAACAGTGACTCTGTACAGTTACACAGTGATTGACCCTTACCCTGAATAAACAGTGACTCTGTACAGTTACACAGTGAGTGACCCTTACCCTGAATAAACAGTGACTCTGTACAGTTACACAGTGAGTGATCCTTACCCTGAATAAACAGTGACTCTGTACAGTTACACTGAGTGACCCTTACCCTGAATAAACAGTGACTCTGTACAGTTACAGTGAGTGACCTTTACCCTGAATAAACAGTGACTCTGTACAGTTACAGTGAGTGACCCTTACCCTGAATAAACAGTGACTCTGTACAGTTACAGTGAGTGACCCTTACCCTGAATAAACAGTGACTCTGTACAGTTACACTGAGTGACCCTTACCCTGAATAAACAGTGACTCTGTACAGTTACAGTGAGTGACCTTTACCCTGAATAAACAGTGACTCTGTACAGTTACAGTGAGTGACCCTTACCCTGAATAAACAGTGACTCTGTACAGTTACAGTGAGTGACCTTTACCCTGAATAAACAGTGACTCTGTACAGTTACACAGTGAGTGATCCTTACCCTGAATAAACAGTGACTCTGTACAGTTACACAGTGAGTGATCCTTACCCTGAATAAACAGTGACTCTGTACAGTTACACAGTGAGTGATCCTTACCCTGAATAAACAGTGACTCTGTACAGTTACACAGTGAGTGACCCTTACCCTGAATAAACAGTGACTCTGTACAGTTACACAGTGAGTGACCATTACCCTGAATAAACAGTGACTCTGTACAGTTACACAGTGAGTGACCCTTACCCTGAATAAACAGTGACTCTGTACAGTTACAGTGAGTGACCCTTACCCTGAATAAACAGTGACTCTGTACAGTTACACAGTGAGTGACCCTTACCCTGAATAAACAGTGACTCTGTACAGTTACAGTGAGTGACCCTTACCCTGAATAAACAGTGACTCTACAGTTACAGTGAGTGACCCTTACCCTGAATAAACAGTGACTCTGTACAGTTACACAGTGAGTGACCCTTACCCTGAATAAACAGTGACTCTACAGTTACAGTGAGTGACCCTTACCCTGAATAAACAGTGACTCTGTACAGTTACACAGTGAGTGACCCTCACCCTGAATAAACAGTGACTCTGTACAGTTACACAGTGAGTGACCCTTACCCTGAATAAACAGTGACTCTGTACAGTTACAGTGAGTGACCCTTACCCTGAATAAACAGTGACTCTGTACAGTTACATTGAGTGACCCTTACCATGAATAAACAGTGACTCTGTACAGTTACAGTGAGTGACCCTTACCCTGAATAAACAGTGACTCTGTACAGTTACAGTGAGTGACCCTTACCCTGAATAAACAGTGACTCTGTACAGTTACACAGTGAGTGACCCTTACCCTGAATAAACAGTGACTCTGTACAGTTACACAGCGAGTGACCCTTACCCTGAATAAACAGTGACTCTGTACAGTTACACAGTGAGTGACCCTTACCCTGAATAAACAGTGACTCTGTACAGTGACACAGTGAGTGATCCTTACCCTGAATAAACAGTGACTCTGTACAGTTACAGTGAGTGACCCTTACCCTGAATAAACAGTGACTCTGTACAGTTACACAGTGAGTGACCCTTACCCTGAATAAACAGTGACTCTGTACAGTTACACAGTGAGTGACCCTTACCCTGAATAAACAGTGACTCTGTACAGTTACACAGTGAGTGACCCTTATCCTGAAGAAACAGTGACTCTGTACAGTTACAGTGAGTGACCCTTACCCTGAATAAACAGTGACTCTGTACAGTTACACAGTGACTGACCCTTACCCTGAATAAACAGTGACTCTGTACAGTTACACAGTGAGTGACCCTTACCCTGAATAAACAGTGACTCTGTACAGTTACAGTGAGTGACCCTTACCCTGAATAAACAGTGACTCTGTACAGTTACAGTGAGTGACCCTTACCCTGAATAAACAGTGACTCTGTACAGTTACACAGTGAGTGACCCTTACCCTGAATAAACAGTGACTCTGTACAGTTACACAGTGAGTGACCCTTACCCTGAATAAACAGTGACTCTGTACAGTTACACAGTGAGTGACCCTTACCCTGAATAAACAGTGACTCTGTACAGTTACACAGTGAGTGACCCTTACCCTGAATAAACAGTGACTCTGTACAGTTACACAGTGAGTGACCCTTACCCTGAATAAACAGCGACTCTGTACAGTTACACAGTGAGTGACCCTTACCCTGAATAAACAGTGACTCTGTACAGTTACACAGTGAGTGACCCTTACCCTGAATAAACAGTGACTCTGTACAGTTACACAGTGAGTGACCCTTACCCTGAATAAACAGTGACTCTGTACAGTTACACAGTGAGTGACCCTTACCCTGAATAAACAGTGACTCTGTACAGGTACACAGTGAGTGACCCTTACCCTGAATAAACAGTGACTCTGTACAGTTACACAGTGAGTGACCCTTACCCTGAATAAACAGTGACTCTGTACAGTTACACAGTGAGTGATCCTTACCCTGAATAAACAGTGACTCTGTACAGTTACACAGTGAGTGACCCTTACCCTGAATAAACAGTGACTCTGTACAGTTACACAGTGAGTGACCCTTACCCTGAATAAACAGTGACTCTGTACAGTTACACACTGAGTGACCCTTACCCTGAATAAACAGTGACTCTGTACAGTTACAGTGAGTGACCCTTACCCTGAATAAACAGTGACTCTGTACAGTTACACAGTGAGTGATCCTTACCCTGAATAAACAGTAACTCTGTACAGTTACACAGTGAGTGACCCTTACCCTGAATAAACAGTGACTCTGTACAGTTACAGTGAGTGACCCTTACCCTGAATAAACAGTGACTCTGTACAGTTACAGTGAGTGAACCTTACCCTGAATAAACAGTGACTCTGTACAGTTACAGTGAGTGACCCTTACCCTGAATAAACAGTGACTCTGTACAGTTACAGTGAGTGAACCTTACCCTGAATAAACAGTGACTCTGTACAGTTACAGTGAGTGACCCTTACCCTGAATAAACAGTGACTCTGTACAGTTACACAGTGAGTGACCATTACCCTGAAGAAACAGTGACTCTGTACAGTTACAGTGAGTGACCCTTACCCTGAATAAACAGTGACTCTGTACAGTTACACAGTGAGTGACCCTTACCCTGAATAAACAGTGACTCTGTACAGTTACACAGTGAGTGACCCTTACCCTGAATAAACAGTGACTCTGTACAGTTACACAGTGAGTGACCCTTACCCTGAATAAACAGTGACTCTGTACAGTTACACAGTGAGTGACCCTTACCCTGAATAAACAGTGACTCTGTACAGTTACAGTGAGTGACCCTTACCCTGAATAAACAGTGACTCTGTACAGTTACAGTGAGTGACCCTTACCCTGAATAAACAGTGACTCTGTACAGTTACACAGTGAGTGGCCCTTACCCTGAATAAACAGTGACTCTGTACAGTTACACAGTGAGTGACCCTTACCCTGAATAAACAGTGACTCTGGACAGTTACACAGCGAGTGACCCTTACCCTGAATAAACAGAGACTCTGTACAGTTACACAGTGAGTGACCCTTACCCTGAATAAACAGTGACTCTGTACAGTTACACAGTGAGTGACACTTACCCTGAATAAACAGTGACTCTGTACAGTTACAGTGAGTGACCCTTACCCTGAATAAACAGTGACTCTGTACAGTTACACAGAGAGTGACCCTTACCCTGAATAAACAGTGACTCTGTACAGTTACACAGTGAGTGACCCTTACCCTGAATAAACAGTGACTCTACAGTTACAGTGAGTGACCCTTACCCTGAATAAACAATGACTCTGTACAGATACACAGTCAGTGACCCTTACCCTGAATAAACAGTGACTCTGTACAGTTACACAGTGAGTGACCCTTACCCTGAATAAACAATGACTCTGTACAGTTACACAGTGAGTGACCCTTACCCTGAATAAACAGTGACTCTGTACAGTTACACAGTGAGTGACCCTTACCCTGAATAAACAGTGACTCTGTACATTTACACAGTGAGCGACCCTTACCCTGAATAAACAGTGACTCTGTACAGTTACAGTGAGTGACCCTTACCCTGAATAAACAGTGACTCTGTACAGTTACACAGAGAGTGACCCTTACCCTGAATAAACAGTGACTCTGTACAGTTACACAGTGAGTGACCCTTACCCTGAATAAACAGTGACTCTGTACAGTTACAGTGAGTGACCCTTACCCTGAATAAACAGTGACTCTGTACAGTTACACAGTGAGTGACCCTTACCCTGAATAAACAGTGACTCTGTACAGTTACACAGTGAGTGACCCTTACCCTGAATAAACAGTGACTCTGTACAGTTACACAGTGAGTGACCCTTACCCTGAATAAACAGTGACTCTGTACAGTTACAGTGAGTGACCCTTACCCTGAATAAACAGCGACTCTGTACAGTTACACAGTGAGTGACCCTTACCCTGAATAAACAGTGACTCTGTACAGTTACACAGTGAGTGACCCTTACCCTGAATAAACAGTGACTCTGTACAGTTACACAGTGAGTGACCCTTACCCTGAATAAACAGTGACTCTGTACAGTTACAGTGAGTGACCCTTACCCTGAATAAACAGCGACTCTGTACAGTTACACAGTGAGTGACCCTTACCCTGAATAAACAGTGACTCTGTACAGTTACACAGCGAGTGACCCTTACCCTGAATAAACAGTGACTCTGTACAGTTACACAGTGAGTGACCCTTACCCTGAATAAACAGTGACTCTGTACAGTTACAGTGAGTGACCCTTACCCTGAATAAACAGTGACTCTGTACAGTTACACAGTGAGTGACCCTTACCCTGAATAAACAGTGACTCTGTACAGTTACACAGTGAGTGACCCTTACCCTGAATAAACAGTGACTCTGTACAGTTACACAGTGAGTGGCCCTTACCCTGAATAAACAGTGACTCTGTACAGTTACAGTGAGTGACCCTTACCCTGAATAAACAGCGACTCTGTACAGTTACACAGTGAGTGACCCTTACCCTGAATAAACAGTGACTCTGTACAGTTACACAGTGAGTGACCCTTACCCTGAATAAACAGTGACTCTGTACAGTTACACAGCGAGTGACCCTTACCCTGAATAAACAGTGACTCTGTACAGTTACACAGTGAGTGGCCCTTACCCTGAATAAACAGTGACTCTGTACAGTTACACAGTGAGTGACCCTTACCCTGAATAAACAGTGACTCTGTACAGTTACAGTGAGTGACCCTTACCCTGAATAAACAGTGACTCTGTACAGTTACACTGAGTGACCATTACCCTGAATAAACAGTGACTCTGTACAGTTACACAGTGAGTGACCCTTACCCTGAATAAACAGTGACTCTCTACAGTTACAGTGAGTGACCCTTACCCTGAATAAACAGTGACTCTGTACAGTTACACAGTGAGTGACCCTTACCCTGAATAAACAGTGACTCTGTACAGTTACAGTGAGTGACCCTTACCCTGAATAAACAGTGACTCTGTACAGTTACACAGTGAGTGACCCTTACCCTGAATAAACAGTGACTCTGTACAGTTACACAGTGAGTGACCCTTACCCTGAATAAACAGTGACTCTGTAGAGTTACACAGCGAGTGACCTTTACCCTGAATAAACAGTGACTCTGTACAGTTACACAGAGAGTGACCCTTACCCTGAATAAACAGTGACTCTGTACAGTTACAGTGAGTGGCCCTTACCCTGAATAAACAGTGACTCTGTACAGTTACACAGTGAGTGATCCTTACCCTGAATAAACAGTGACTCTGTACAGTTACACAGCGAGTGACCCTTACCCTGAATAAACAGTGACTCTGTACAGTTACAGTGAGTGACCCTTACCCTGAATAAACAGTGACTCTGTACAGTTACACAGTGAGTGACCCTTACCCTGAATAAACAGTGACTCTGTACAGTTACACAGTGAGTGACCCTTACCCTGAATAAACAGTGACTCTGTACAGTTACACAGTGAGTGACCCTTACCCTGAATAAACAGTGACTCTGTACAGTTACAGTGAGTGACCCTTACCCTGAATAAACAGTGACTCTGCACAGTTACAGTGAGTGACCCTTACCCTGAAGAAACAGTGACTCTGTACAGTTACACAGCGAGTGACCCTTACCCTGAATGAACAGTGACTCTGTACAGTTACAGTGAGTGACCCTTACCCTGAATAAACAGTGACTCTGTACAGTTACAGTGAGTGACCCTTACCCTGAATAAACAGTGACTCTGTACAGTTACAGTGAGTGACCCTTACCCTGAATAAACAGTGACTCTGTACAGTTACAGTGAGTGACCCTTACTCTGAATAAACAGTGACTCTGTACAGTTACACAGAGAGTGACCCTTACCCTGAATAAACAGTGACTCTGTACAGTTACACAGTGAGTGACCCTTACCCTGAATAAACAGTGACTCTTTACAGTTACGCAGCGAGTGACCCTTACCCTGAATGAACAGTGACTCTGTACAGTTACACAGTGAGTGACCCTTACCCTGAATAAACAGTGACTGTGTACAGTTACACAGTGAGTGACCCTTACCCTGAATAAACAGTGACTGTGTACAGTTACACAGCGAGTGACCCTTACCCTGAATAAACAGTGACTCTGTACAGTTACTGTGAGTGACCCTTACCCTGAATAAACAGTGACTCTGTACAGTTACACAGTGAGTGACCCTTACCCTGAATAAACAGTGACTCTGTACAGTTACACAGCGAGTGACCCTTACCCTGAATAAACAGTGACTCTGTACAGTTACACTGTGAGTGACCCTTACCCTGAATAAACAGTGACTCTGTACAGTTACACAGCGAGTGACCCTTACCCTGAATAAACAGTGACTCTGTACAGTTACACAGTGAGCGACCCTTACCCTGAATGAACAGTGACTCTGTACAGTTACACAGTGAGTGACCCTTACCCTGAATAAACAGTGACTGTGTACAGTTACACAGTGAGTGACCCTTACCCTGAATAAACAGTGACTTTGTACAGTTACTGTGAGTGACCCTTACCCTGAATAAACAGTGACTCTGTACAGTTACACAGTGAGTGACCCTTACCCTGAATAAACAGTGACTCTGTACAGTTACAGTGAGTGACCCTTACCCTGAATAAACAGTGACTCTGTACAGTTACAGTGAGTGACCCTTACCCTGAATAAACAGTGACTCTGTACAGTTACAGTGAGTGACCCTTACCCTGAATAAACAGTGACTGTGTACAGTTACACAGTGAGTGACCCTTACCCTGAATAAACAGTGACTGTGTACAGTTACACAGAGAGTGACCCTTACCCTGAATAAACAGTGACTCTGTACAGTTACACAGTGAGTGACCCTTACCCTGAATAAACAGTGACTTTGTACAGTTACACAGTGAGTGACCCTTACCCTGAATAAACAGTGACTCTGTACAGTTACACAGTGAGTGACCCTTACTCTGAAGAAACAGTGACTCTGTTCAGTTACACAGTGAGTGACCCTTACCCTGAATAAACAGTGACTTTGTACAGTTACACAGAGAGTGACCCTTACCCTGAATAAACAGTGACTCTGTACAGTTACAGTGAGTGACCATTACCCTGAATAAACAGTGACTCTGTACAGTTACAGTGAGTGACCCTTTGATATACCTATCAATTCGTCCAATAAAAAGCGACGAGTTAGGAACGTAACTAAAGGTTTTTATTGACTAAATAACAGAGCCCACCCTCGTGGGTGATCGGGTCCAACAAGGAGGAATACCAGCCAGTCGACTACCTTTATACCTGGGCAGGTAGGTGGAGCCATGGGTGGAGTCGGAGGTGGTCAGCCCAGGTATAACAGCGCGACAAGAGGCGACCTCGTATAGTGATACAACAGTGAGAACAGTGATAACAATACAACAGTGATAACTATAGAGTAACGATAGTGAACGATAAAAGTGGTTTACCACATTCACCCCTTGTTTAGATTTGAGTCCGGCGGGGTGAAGTGTACTACCAGTTCTGGTATGTCAGTCTGTCCGGAGGCCTCGTAAGCCTCTCCGATCGTCGCAGCGGCGGTGCTGCGTTATCCGGTGTTAATGCTGGTGTCTGCGTGGTCGGCGAAGGCTCGTGGGGTTCCGGCATGCCGTCTACCTGGGCTGGAATTGGGGGGGTGGTGGGGGGGGGTAAAGGTGGTGTCTCCGGAGTGCCCGAGGGTGCGAGGTCTCGTAAGGAGACAGTGTCCTCCCGCCCGTCTGGGTAAGCCACGTAGGCGTACTGGGGGTTGGCGTGCAGGAGGTTCACCCTCTCGACCAGGGGGTCCGTTTTATGGGCCCTCACGTGCTTTCGCAGCAAGACGGGCCCCGGAGAGGTCAGCCAGGTTGGTAGAGTGGTTCCCGTAGTCGACTTCCTGGGGAAAACAAACATTCGTTCATGGGGGGTGGCGTTAACGGCAGTGCAAAGTAGTGACCGGATGGAGTGCAGCGCTGTCGGGAGGACTTCCTGCCAGCGGGAGGTTGGGAGGCCCTTAGACTTTAAGGCTAAGAGGACGGCCTTCCATACCGTCGCGTTCTCTCTTTCCACCTGGCCGTTCCCTCGGGGGTTGTAGCTGGTGGTCCTACTTGCTGCAATACCTCTCGCTAGTAGGAACTGACGGAGTTCCTCGCTCATGAAGGAGGAGCCCCGGTCACTATGTATATAGTTCGGGAACCCGAACAAGGCGAAGAGGTCGTTCAGGCACTTGATGACCGTGGTACTGGTCATGTCTGGGCAGGGGAAGGCAAAAGGGAAACGGGAGTACTCATCAACGATGTTGAGGAAGTACACATTGCGGTCAGATGACGGTAGAGGCCCCTTAAAGTCGATGCTCAGGCGCTCGAAGGGGCGGGTGGCCTTGATCAGGCTTGCTCTGTCCGGCCTATAGAAGTGCGGTTTGCACTCGGCGCAGGTCTGGCAGTTCCTGGTCATGGTCCTGACCTCCTCGATGGAGTAGGTCAGGTTGCGGGCCTTAATGAAATGGTAAAGTCTGGTGACCCTGGGGTGGCAGAGGTCGTTGTGGAGGGTCTGAAGTCTATCAATATGCGCGCTGGCGCATGTAATTCGTGAAAGAGCATCAGGGGGTTCGTTCAGCTTACCTGGCCGGTACAAGATATCATAATCGTAGGTGGATAGCTCGATTCTCCACCTCAAGATCTTGTCATTCTTGATTTTGCCCCTCAGCTTGTTATTAAACATGAAAGCAATCGAACGTTGGTCGGTGAGGAGGGTAAATCGTTTGCCTGCCAGGTAATGCCTCCAGCGCCGTACCGCCTCCACAATTGCCTGGGCTTCCTTCTCGACCGACGAGTGTCGGATCTCGGGGCCCTGTAGGGACCTTGAGAAGAAGGCCACCGGCCTCCCCTCCTGGTTAAGGGTAGCGGCTAGGGCGAAGTCGGATGCATCGCTCTCCACTTGGAAGGGGATGGACTCATCCACTGCATGCATTGTGGCCTTGGCTATGTCTCCCTTGATGAGGGAGAAGGCCGCGCACGCTTCCTCCGTGAGGGGGAAGGATGTGGACTTCATGAGGGGTCTGGCTTTGTCCGCATAATTGGGCACCCATTGGGCATAGTAGGCGAAGAGCCCCAGGGTTCTCTTAAGTGCCTTAGGGCAGTGGGGGAGGGGTAGCTCCATGAGGGGGCGCATTCTTTCGGGGTCGGGGCCGATGAGTCCGTTCTCTACTACACAGCCAAGGATGGCAAGGCGCGAGGTGTTAAACACACATTTCTCCTTATTGTAGGTGAGGTTCAGCCGTTGGGCCGTACGGAGGAATTTCTCCAGATTCACGTCATGGTCCTGCCGGTCGCGGCCGCAGATGGTGACGTTATCTAGATAGGGGAATGTGGCCTGCAGTCCGTTCTGGTCAACCATCCGGTCCATCTCCCTTTGGAAGACCGAGACCCCGTTGGTGACACCGAAGGGGACCCTAAGGAAGTGGTATAGGCGCCCATTCGCCTCGAAGGCGGTGTACTGGCGGTCCTCGGGGTGGATAGGGAGTTGGTGGTAGGCCGACTTAAGGTCGATGGTCGAGAATACGCGGTATTGTGCAATCTGATTGACCATGTCAGATATGCGGGGAAGGGGGTATGCGTCCAGCTGGGTGTATCTGTTTATGGTCTGGCTGTAGTCGATGACCAGGCGATTTTTATCGCCGGTCTTAACGACCACGACCTGGGCACGCCAGGGGCTGTTGCTCCCCTCGATAATGCCCTCTTTCAGGAGGCGCCGCACCTCAGAGCTAATGAAGGCTCTGTCCCCAGCGCTGTACCGCCTGCTCTTGGTAGCGACGGGTTTGCAGTCGGGGATGAGGTTAGCGAACAGGGAAGGTGGCGGCACCTTGAGGGTGGATAGGCTGCAGGTGTTACGCGGTGGGCGGTTTAACATTCGCTGGTTGTCGACTGTGAGTGGGGGGAGGGGTCCACCGTATGCTAGGGTTACACTTTGGAGGTGGGATTGGAAGTCCAGCCCTAGTAGGACGGCAGCGCAGAGCTGGGGGAGGACGAGGAGTTTAAAATTTTTATACTTCGTACCCTTAACCGACAAGGTCACAACACAGTAGCCGCTAATGTCCGTGGCGTGGGACCTCGATGCCATCGAGATTCGGTTGCGCGTTGGCAGGACAGGGAGGGAGTGGTGGCTCACCGTGTCCGGGTGGATGAAGCTCTCCGTGCTTCCGCTGTCGAACAGGCAGGTCGTGGCGTGGCCGTTTACTTTGATGTCCATCATCGACTTGGACAGGTGGTGTGGGCGGGCTTGATCCAGAGTGACGGAGGCTAGTGTGTAGGTAAGCGAGTCGTTGTCGTCTGCGGGCGAGGCGGTCGTCGGGTCCGGGGGCCCGGTGGCAGTCGGGCGTGGTGGGTAAAATGGCGTCTCCCACGAGGTAGGACAAAATGGCGGAGAAGATGGCTGCCCCCATAACTCACATGAGGCACTATTGGGGTCGGTTGCCTTGATCAAAGATGGCCGCCCCCATGACTCACGTGTGGGGATGCTGGCCTCAGTTGCCTTGAAAGAAGATGGCCGCCCCCACAGTTCGCATGAGGCACTGCTGGCCTCTGAAGATCCGCTCCTGCAGGCCTTAGAGAAGTGGCCTTTCTTCCTGTAGGTTGAGCAGGTAGAGTTCCTGGCTGGGCAGCGCGACCTCAGGTGCTTCTCCTGGCCGCAAAAGAAGCAGCCGGCGGCCCGATCGTGGGTGCCCGATGTCGGAGCCGGTACCGGGGGTGGCGGTCCCGGTCGGGTCCGGGACGCCGACGCTGAGGTAGGTCCTGGGGGCGGCGCTGTGAAGGGTATTGCGGTAGGGGTCGGGCCCGAGTCCCAGGGTCGCGAGCAGTACCTGGAAAACGCCTCCTGGTCCTGATGGGCCACCTCTAGGGAGAGAGCGAGGGCTTCAGCTTTGTCCAGGTCGAGGTATTTAGCTTCAAGCAGTCTTTGCCGTGAGTAGTCGGACCGTAGGCCTTTCACAAAGGCATCGCGGATATTATCTTCCGTATTTTCAACAGCCGTCACCGCTTTAAAGTCACAGTTCCTGCCGAGTGCTCTTAGCGCCCGTAAAAATTCAGCTACAGACTCTCCTGGCTGTTGCGGGCGGGATCTCAGGAGGTGCCTGGTGTACATGTAATTTACCGGGCTCCGGTACTGCTGTTTCAGTAGGTTGATAGCGGCCTCGTATGTAGTCGTGTCCTGGATGAGTGCGTATACTCTCGGGCTCGCTTGGGCGTTCAGAACTCTTCGTTTGGATCTCTGAGGGACGCCGGATTCTTCCAGGTAGGATTCGAAGCAGTCCAGCCAGTGTTTGAAGTTGAGGGCTGAGTTTGCTGCCTGTGGGTTTAAATCCAGGTACGGTGGTTTGAGGGCTTGCAGCCAAGCCGGCTGGTGTGGCTGGTGTAGCCCGGTGTCTGAAAGCTGCTGTGGCTGTGCTTCTGGGAGGGCTTCTGGCTGGCCAGTAGTAGACATCTTTAAAATTTAGTCAATAAAATTGATATACCTATCAATTCGTCCAATAAAAAGCGACGAGTTAGGAACGTAACTAAAGGTTTTTATTGATTAAATAACAGAGCCCACCCTCGTGGGTGATCGGGTCCAACAAGGAGGAATACCAGCCAGTCGACTACCTTTATACCTGGGCAGGTAGGTGGAGCCATGGCCGGAGTCGGAGGTGGTCAGCCCAGGTATAACAGCGCAACAAGAGGCGACCTCGTATAGTGATACAACAGTGAGAACAGTGATAACAATACAACAGTGATAACTATAGAGTAACGATAGTGAACGATAAAAGTGGTTTACCACACCCTTACCCTGAATAAGCAGTGACTCTGTACAGTTACACAGTGAGTGACCCTTACCCTGAATAAACAGTGACTCTGTACAGTTACACAGTGAGTGACCCTTACCCTGAATAAACAGTGACTCTGTACAGTTACACAGTGAGTGACCCTTACCCTGAATAAACAGTGACTCTGTACAGTTACAGTGAGTGACCCTTACCCTGAATAAACAGTGACTCTGTAAAGTTACACTGAGTGACCCTTACCCTGAATAAACAGTGACTCTGTACAGTTACACAGTGAGTGAACCTTACCCTGAATAAACAGTGACTCTGTACAGTTACACAGTGAGTGACCCTTACCCTGAATATACAGTGACTCTGTACAGTTACACAGCGAGTGACCCTTACCCTGAAATACAGTGACTCTGTAGAGTTACACAGTGAGTGACCCTTACCCTGAATAAACAGTGACTCTGTACAGTTACACAGTGAGTGACCCTTACCCTGAATAAACAGTGACTCTGTACAGTTACACAGTGAGTGACCCTTACTCTGAATAAACAGTGACTCTGTACAGTTACACTGAGTGAACCTTACCCTGAATAAACAGTGACTCTGTACAGTTGCACAGTGAGTGACCGTTACCCTGAATAAACAGTGACTCTGTGTAGGTACAGTGAGTGACCGTTACCCTGAATAAACAGTGACTCTGTACAGTTACACTGAGTGACCCTTACCCTGAATAAACAGTGACTCTGTACAGTTACAGTGAGTGACCCTTACCCTGAATAAACAGTGACTCTGTACAGTTACAGTGAGTGACCCTTACTCTGAATAAACAGTGACTCTGTACAGTTACAGTGAGTGACCCTTACCCTGAATAAACAGTGACTCTGTAAAGTTACACTGAGTGACCCTTACCCTGAATAAACAGTGACTCTGTACAGTTACACAGTGAGTGAACCTTACCCTGAATAAACAGTGACTCTGTACAGTTACACAGTGAGTGACCCTTACCCTGAATATACAGTGACTCTGTACAGTTACACAGCGAGTGACCCTTACCCTGAAATACAGTGACTCTGTAGAGTTACACAGTGAGTGACCCTTACCCTGAATAAACAGTGACTCTGTACAGTTACACAGTGAGTGACCCTTACCCTGAATAAACAGTGACTCTGTACAGTTACACAGTGAGTGACCCTTACCCTGAATAAACAGTGACTCTGTACAGTTACACTGAGTGAACCTTACCCTGAATAAACAGTGACTCTGTACAGTTGCACAGTGAGTGACCGTTACCCTGAATAAACAGTGACTCTGTGTAGGTACAGTGAGTGACCGTTACCCTGAATAAACAGTGACTCTGTACAGTTACACTGAGTGACCCTTACCCTGAATAAACAGTGACTCTGTACAGTTACAGTGAGTGACCCTTACCCTGAATAAACAGTGACTCTGTACAGTTACAGTGAGTGACCCTTACTCTGAATAAACAGTGACTCTGTACAGTAACAGTGAGTGACCCTTACTCTGAATAAACAGTGACTCTGTAGAGTTACACAGAGAGTGACCCTTACCCTGAATGAACAGCGACTCTGTACAGTTACACAGTGAGTCACCCTTACTCTGAAGAAACAGTGACTCTGTACAGTTACAGTGAATGACCCTTACCCTGAATAAACAGTGACTCTGTACAGTTACACAGTGAGTGACCCTTACCCTGAATGAACAGTGACTCTGTACAGTTACACAGTGAGTGACCCTTACCCTGAATAAACAGTGACTCTGTACAGTTACACAGTGAGTGACCCTTACCCTGAATGAACAGTGACTCTGTACAGTTACACAGTGAGTGACCCTTACCCTGAATAAACAGTGACTCTGTACAGTTACACTGAGTGACCCTTACCCTGAATAAACAGTGACTCTGTACAGTTACACAGTGACCCTTACCCTGAATAAACAGTGACTCTGTACAGTTACACAGTGACCCTTACCCTGAATAAACAGTGACTCTGTACAGTTACACAGTGACCCTTACCCTGAATAAACAGAGTCTCTGTACAGTTACACAGTGAGTGACCCTTACCCTGAATAAACAGTGACTCTGCAGTTACACAGTGACTGACCCTTACCCTGAATAAACAGTGACTCTGTACAGTTACAGTGAGTGACCCTTACCCTGAATAAACAGTGACTCTGTACAGTTACAGTGAGTGACCCTTACCCTGAATAAACAGTGACTCTGTACAGTTACACAGCGAGTGACCCTTACCCTGAATAAACAGTGACTCTGTACAGTTACACAGTGAGTGACCCTTACCCTGAATAAACAGAGACTCTGTACAGTTACAGTGAGTGATCCTTACCCTGAATAAACAGTGACTCTGTACAGTTACAGTGAGTGACCCTTACCCTGAATAAACAGTGACTCTGTACAGTTACACAGTGAGTGACCCTTACCCTGAATAAACAGTGACTCTGTACAGTTACACAGTGAGTGACCCTTACCCTGAATAAACAGTGACTCTGTACAGTTACACAGTGAGTGACCCTTACCCTGAATAAACAGTGACTCTGTACAGTTACACAGTGAGTGACCCTTACCCTGAATAAACAGTGACTCTGTACAGTTACACAGTGAGTGACCCTTACCCTGAATAAACAGTGACTCTGTACAGTTACACAGTGAGTGACTCTGACCCTCAATAAACAGTGACTCTGTACAGTTACAGTGAGTGACCCTTACCCTGAATAAACAGTGACTCTGTACAGTTACACAGTGAGTGACCCTTACCCTGAATAAACAGTGACTCTGTACAGTTACACAGTGAGTGACCCTTACCCTGAATAAACAGTGACTCTGTACAGTTACACAGTGAGTGACCCTTACCCTGAATAAACAGTGACTCTGTACAGTTACACAGTGAGTGACCCTTACCCTGAATAAACAGTGACTCTGTACAGTTACACAGTGAGTGACCCTTACCCTGAATAAACAGTGACTCTGTACAGTTACAGTGAGTGACCCTTACCCTGAAGAAACAGTGACTCTGTGCAGTTACACAGTGAGTGACCCTTACCCTGAAGAAACAGTGACTCTGTACAGTTACACAGTGAGTGGCCCTTACCCTGAATAAACAGTGACTCTGTACAGTTACAGTGAGTGACCCTTACCCTGAATAAACAGTGACTCTGTGCAGTTACACAGTGAGTGACCCTTACCCTGAATAAACAGTGACTCTGTACCGTTACAGTGAGTGACCCTTACCCTGAATAAACAGTGACTCTGAACAGTTACACAGTGAGTGACCCTTACCCTGAATAAACAGTGACTCTGTACAGTTACACAGTGAGTGACCATTACCCTGAATAAACAGTGACTCTGTACAGTTACACAGAGAGTGACCCTTACCCTGAATAAACAGTGACTCTGTACAGTTACACAGTGAGTGACCCTTACCCTGAATAAACAGTGACTCTGTACAGTTACAGTGAGTGACCCTTACCCTGAATAAACAGTGACTCTGTACAGTTACACAGTGAGTGACCCTTACCCTGAATAAACAGTGACTCTGTACAGTTACACAGTGAGTGACCATTACCCTGAATAAACAGTGACTCTGTACAGTTACACAGAGAGTGACCCTTACCCTGAATAAACAGTGACTCTGTACAGTTACACAGTGAGTGACCCTTACCCTGAATAAACAGTGACTCTGTACAGTTACACAGTGAGTGACCCTTACCCTGAATAAACAGTGACTCTGTACAGTTACAGTGAGTGACCCTTACCCTGAATAAACAGTGACTCTGTACAGTTACACAGTGAGTGACCCTTACCCTGAAGAAACAGTGACTCTGTACAGTTACACAGTGAGTGACCCTTACCATGAATAAACAGTGACTGTTTACAGTTACACAGTGAGTGACCCTTACCCTGAATAAACAGTGACTCTGTACAGTTACACAGTGAGTGACCCTTACCCTGAATAAACCGTGACTCTGTACAGTTACAGCGAGTGACCCTTACCTGAATAAACAGTGACTCTGTACAGTTACAGTGAGTGACCCTTACCCTGAACAAACAGTGACTCTGTACAGTTACACAGTGAGTGACCCTTACCCTGAATAAACAGTGACTCTGTACAGTTACACAGTGAGTGACCCTTACCCTGAATAAACAGTGACTCTGTACAGTTACAGTGAGTGACCCTTACCCTGAAATACAGTGACTCTGTAGAGTTACACAGTGAGTGACACTTACCCTGAATAAACAGTGACTCTGTACAGTTACAGTGAGTGACCCTTACCCTGAATAAACAGTGACTCTGTACAGTTACACAGTGAGTGACCCTTACCCTGAATAAACAGTGACTCTGTACAGTTACAGTGAGTGACCCTTACCCTGAAATACAGTGACTCTGTAGAGTTACACAGTGAGTGACCCTTACCCTGAATAAACAGTGACTCTGTACAGTTACAGTGAGTGACCCCTACCCTGAATAAACAGTGACTCTTTACAGTTACACAGTGAGTGAACCTTACCCTGAATAAACAGTGACTCTGTACAGTTACACAGTGAGTGACCCTTACCCTGAATAAACAGTGACTCTGTACAGGTGCACAGCGAGTGACCCTTACCCTGAATAAACAGTGACTCTGTACAGTTACAGTGAGTGACCATTACCCTGAAGAAACAGTGACTCTGTACAGGTGCACAGCGAGTGACCCTTATCCTGAATAAACAGTGACTCTACAGTTAAAGTAAGTGACCCTTACCCTGAAGAAACAGTGACTCTGTACAGTTACAGTGAGTGACCCTTACCCTGAATAAACAGTGACTCTGTACAGTTACACAGTGAGTGACCCTTACCCTGAATAAACAGTGACTCTGTACAGTTACACAGTGAGTGACCCTCACCCTGAATAAACAGTGACTCTGTACAGTTACACAGTGAGTGACCCTCACCCTGAATAAACAGTGACTCTGTACAGTTACACAGTGACTGACCCTTACTCTGAATAAACAGTGACTCTGTACAGTTACAGCGAGTGATCCTTACCCTGAATGAACAGTCACTATGTACAGTTACACAGCGAGTGACCCTTACCCTGAATAAACAGAGACTCTGTACAGTTACACAGTGAGTGACCCTTACTCTGAATAAACAGTGACTCTGTACAGTTAGAGTGAGCGACACTTACCCTGGATAAACAGTGACTCTGTACAGTTACACAGTGAGTGACCTTTACCCTGAATAAACAGTGACTCTGTACAGTTACAGTGAGTGGCCCTTACCCTGAATAAACAGTGACTCTGTACAGTTACACAGTGAGTGGCCCTGACCCTGAATAAACAGTGACTCTGTACAGTTACACAGTGTGACCCTTACCCTGAATAAACAGTGACTCTGCACAGTTACACAGCGAGTGACCCTTATCCTGAATAAACAGTGACTCTGTGTAGTTAAACAGTGAGTGACCCTTACCCTGAATAAACAGTGACTCTGTACAGTTACAGTGAGTGAACCTTACTCTGAATAAACAGTGACTCTGTACAGTTACAGTGAGTGAACCTCACTCTGAATAAACAGTGACTCTGTACAGTTACACAGTGAGTGACCCTTACCCTGATTAAACAGTGACTCTGTACAGTTACACAGTGAGTGACCCTTACCCTGAAAAACAGTGACTCTGTACAGTTACAGTGAGTGACCGTTACCCTGAATAAACAGTGACGCTGTACAGTTACAGTGAGTGACACTTACCCTGAATAAACAGTGACTCTGTACAGTTACACAGTGAGTGACCCTCACCCTGAATAAACAGTGACTCTGTACAGTTACACAGAGAGTGACCCTTACCCTGAATAAACTGGGACTCTGGACAGTTACAGTGAGTGACCCTTACCCTGAATAAACAGTGACTCTGTACAGTTACACAGAGAGTGACCCTTACCCTGAATAAACAGTGACTCTGTACAGTTACACAGTGAGTGACCCTTACCCTGAATAAACAGTGACTCTGTACAGTTACACAGTGAGTGACCCTTACCCTGAATAAACAGTGACTCTGTACAGTTACACAGTGAGTGACCCTTACCCTGAATAAACAGTGACTCTGTACAGTTACACAGAGAGTGACCCTTACCCTGAATAAACAGTGACTCTGTACAGTTACACAGTGAGTGACCCTTACCCTGAATAAACAGTGACTCTGTACAGTTACACAGTGAGTGACCCTTACCCTGAATAAACAGTGACTCTGTACAGTTACACAGTGAGTGACCCTTACCCTGAATAAACAGTGACTCTGTACAGTTACAGTGAGTGACCCTTACCCTGAATAAACAGTGACTCTGTACAGTTACACAGTGAGTGACCCTTACCCTGAATAAACAGTGACTCTGTACAGTTACACAGCGAGTGACCCTTACTCTGAATAAACAGTGACTCTGTACAGTTACACAGTGAGTGACCCTTACCCTGAATAAACAGTGACTCTGTACAGTTACAGTGAGTGACCCTTACCCTGAATAAACAGTGACTCTGTACAGTTACACAGTGAGTGACCCTTACCCTGAATAAACAGTGACTCTGTACAGTTACACAGTGAGTGACCCTTACCCTGAATAAACAGTGACTCTGTACAGTTACACAGTGAGTGACCCTTACCCTGAATAAACAGTGACTCTGTACAGTTACAATGAGTGACCTTACCCTGAATAAACAGTGACTCTGTACAGTTACAGTGAGTGACCCTTACCCTGAATAAACAGTGACTCTGTACAGTTACACAGAGAGTGACCCTTACCCTGAATAAACAGTGACTCTGTACAGTTACAGTGAGTGACCCTTACCCTGAATAAACAGTGACTCTGTACAGTTACACAGCGAGTGACCCTTATCCTGAATAAACAGTGACTCTGTACAGTTACAGTGAGTGACCCTTACCCTGATTAAACAGTGACTCTGTACAGTTACACAGCGAGTGACCCTTATCCTGAATAAACAGTGACTCTACAGTTACAGTGAGTGACCCTTACCCTGAATAAACAGTGACTCTGTACAGTTACACAGTGAGTGACCCTCACCCTGAATAAACAGTGACTCTGTACACTTAAACAGTGACTGACCCTTACCCTGAATAAACAGTGACTCTGTACAGTTACACAGCGAGTGACCCTTACCCTGAATAAACAGTGACTCTACAGTTACAGTGAGTGACCCTTACCCTGAATAAACAGTGACTCTGTACAGTTACACAGTGAGTGACCCTTACCCTGAATAAACAGTGACTCTGTACAGTAACACAGTGAGTGACCCTTACCCTGAATAAACAGTGACTCTGTACAGTTACACAGTGAGTGACCCTTACCCTGAATAAACAGTGACTCTGTACAGTTACACTGAGTGACCCTTACCCTGAATAAACAGTGACTCTCTGCAGTTACACAGTGAGTGACCCTTACCCTGAACAAACAGTGACTCTGTACAGTTACACAGTGAGTGACCCTTACCCTGAATAAACAGTGACTCTGTACAGTTACACAGTGAGTGACCCTTACCCTGAATAAACAGTGACTCTGTACAGTTACAGTGAGTGACCCTTACCCTGAAATACAGTGACTCTGTAGAGTTACACAGTGAGTGACCCTTACCCTGAATAAACAGTGACTCTGTACAGTTCCAGTGAGTGACCCTTACCCTGAATAAACAGTGACTCTGTACAGTTACACAGTGAGTGACCCTTACCCTGAATAAACAGTGACTCTGTACAGTTACAGTGAGTGACCCTTACCCTGAAATACAGTGACTCTGTAGAGTTACACAGTGAGTGACCCTTACCCTGAATAAACAGTGACTCTGTACAGTTACAGTGAGTGACCCTTACCCTGAATAAACAGTGACTCTGTACAGGTGCGCAGCGAGTGACCCTTACCCTGAATAAAGAGTGACTCTGTACAGTTACAGTGAGTGACCATTACCCTGAAGAAACAGTGACTCTGTACAGGTGCACAGCGAGTGACCCTTATCCTGAATAAACAGTGACTCTACAGTTAAAGTAAGTGACCCTTACCCTGAAGACACAGTGACTCTGTACAGTTACAGTGAGTGACCCTTACCCTGAATAAACAGTGACTCTGTACAGTTACACAGTGAGTGACCCTTACCCTGAATAAACAGTGACTCTGTACAGGTGCACAGCGAGTGACCCTTACCCTGAATAAACAGTGACTCTGTACAGTTACAGTGAGTGACCATTACCCTGAAGAAACAGTGACTCTGTACAGGTGCACAGCGAGTGACCCTTATCCTGAATAAACAGTGACTCTACAGTTAAAGTAAGTGACCCTTACCCTGAAGAAACAGTGACTCTGTACAGTTACAGTGAGTGACCCTTACCCTGAATAAACAGTGACTCTGTACAGTTACACAGTGAGTGACCCTTACCCTGAATAAACAGTGACTCTGTACAGTTACACAGTGAGTGACCCTCACCCTGAATAAACAGTGACTCTGTACAGTTACACAGTGAGTGACCCTCACCCTGAATAAACAGTGACTCTGTACAGTTACACAGTGACTGACCCTTACTCTGAATAAACAGTGACTCTGTACAGTTACAGCGAGTGATCCTTACCCTGAATGAACAGTCACTATGTACAGTTACACAGCGAGTGACCCTTACCCTGAATAAACAGAGACTCTGTACAGTTACACAGTGAGTGACCCTTACTCTGAATAAACAGTGACTCTGTACAGTTAGAGTGAGCGACACTTACCCTGGATAAACAGTGACTCTGTACAGTTACACAGTGAGTGACCTTTACCCTGAATAAACAGTGACTCTGTACAGTTACAGTGAGTGGCCCTTACCCTGAATAAACAGTGACTCTGTACAGTTACACAGTGAGTGGCCCTGACCCTGAATAAACAGTGACTCTGTACAGTTACACAGTGTGACCCTTACCCTGAATAAACAGTGACTCTGCACAGTTACACAGCGAGTGACCCTTATCCTGAATAAACAGTGACTCTGTGTAGTTAAACAGTGAGTGACCCTTACCCTGAATAAACAGTGACTCTGTACAGTTACAGTGAGTGAACCTTACTCTGAATAAACAGTGACTCTGTACAGTTACAGTGAGTGAACCTCACTCTGAATAAACAGTGACTCTGTACAGTTACACAGTGAGTGACCCTTACCCTGATTAAACAGTGACTCTGTACAGTTACACAGTGAGTGACCCTTACCCTGAAAAACAGTGACTCTGTACAGTTACAGTGAGTGACCGTTACCCTGAATAAACAGTGACGCTGTACAGTTACAGTGAGTGACACTTACCCTGAATAAACAGTGACTCTGTACAGTTACACAGTGAGTGACCCTCACCCTGAATAAACAGTGACTCTGTACAGTTACACAGAGAGTGACCCTTACCCTGAATAAACTGGGACTCTGGACAGTTACAGTGAGTGACCCTTACCCTGAATAAACAGTGACTCTGTACAGTTACACAGAGAGTGACCCTTACCCTGAATAAACAGTGACTCTGTACAGTTACACAGTGAGTGACCCTTACCCTGAATAAACAGTGACTCTGTACAGTTACACAGTGAGTGACCCTTACCCTGAATAAACAGTGACTCTGTACAGTTACACAGTGAGTGACCCTTACCCTGAATAAACAGTGACTCTGTACAGTTACACAGAGAGTGACCCTTACCCTGAATAAACAGTGACTCTGTACAGTTACACAGTGAGTGACCCTTACCCTGAATAAACAGTGACTCTGTACAGTTACACAGTGAGTGACCCTTACCCTGAATAAACAGTGACTCTGTACAGTTACACAGTGAGTGACCCTTACCCTGAATAAACAGTGACTCTGTACAGTTACACAGTGAGTGACCCTTACCCTGAATAAACAGTGACTCTGTACAGTTACAGTGAGTGACCCTTACCCTGAATAAACAGTGACTCTGTACAGTTACACAGTGAGTGACCCTTACCCTGAATAAACAGTGACTCTGTACAGTTACACAGCGAGTGACCCTTACTCTGAATAAACAGTGACTCTGTACAGTTACACAGTGAGTGACCCTTACCCTGAATAAACAGTGACTCTGTACAGTTACAGTGAGTGACCCTTACCCTGAATAAACAGTGACTCTGTACAGTTACACAGTGAGTGACCCTTACCCTGAATAAACAGTGACTCTGTACAGTTACACAGTGAGTGACCCTTACCCTGAATAAACAGTGACTCTGTACAGTTACACAGTGAGTGACCCTTACCCTGAATAAACAGTGACTCTGTACAGTTACAATGAGTGACCTTACCCTGAATAAACAGTGACTCTGTACAGTTACAGTGAGTGACCCTTACCCTGAATAAACAGTGACTCTGTACAGTTACACAGAGAGTGACCCTTACCCTGAATAAACAGTGACTCTGTACAGTTACAGTGAGTGACCCTTACCCTGAATAAACAGTGACTCTGTACAGTTACACAGCGAGTGACCCTTATCCTGAATAAACAGTGACTCTGTACAGTTACAGTGAGTGACCCTTACCCTGATTAAACAGTGACTCTGTACAGTTACACAGCGAGTGACCCTTATCCTGAATAAACAGTGACTCTACAGTTACAGTGAGTGACCCTTACCCTGAATAAACAGTGACTCTGTACAGTTACACAGTGAGTGACCCTCACCCTGAATAAACAGTGACTCTGTACACTTAAACAGTGACTGACCCTTACCCTGAATAAACAGTGACTCTGTACAGTTACACAGCGAGTGACCCTTACCCTGAATAAACAGTGACTCTACAGTTACAGTGAGTGACCCTTACCCTGAATAAACAGTGACTCTGTACAGTTACACAGTGAGTGACCCTTACCCTGAATAAACAGTGACTCTGTACAGTAACACAGTGAGTGACCCTTACCCTGAATAAACAGTGACTCTGTACAGTTACACAGTGAGTGACCCTTACCCTGAATAAACAGTGACTCTGTACAGTTACACTGAGTGACCCTTACCCTGAATAAACAGTGACTCTCTGCAGTTACACAGTGAGTGACCCTTACCCTGAACAAACAGTGACTCTGTACAGTTACACAGTGAGTGACCCTTACCCTGAATAAACAGTGACTCTGTACAGTTACACAGTGAGTGACCCTTACCCTGAATAAACAGTGACTCTGTACAGTTACAGTGAGTGACCCTTACCCTGAAATACAGTGACTCTGTAGAGTTACACAGTGAGTGACCCTTACCCTGAATAAACAGTGACTCTGTACAGTTCCAGTGAGTGACCCTTACCCTGAATAAACAGTGACTCTGTACAGTTACACAGTGAGTGACCCTTACCCTGAATAAACAGTGACTCTGTACAGTTACAGTGAGTGACCCTTACCCTGAAATACAGTGACTCTGTAGAGTTACACAGTGAGTGACCCTTACCCTGAATAAACAGTGACTCTGTACAGTTACAGTGAGTGACCCTTACCCTGAATAAACAGTGACTCTGTACAGGTGCGCAGCGAGTGACCCTTACCCTGAATAAAGAGTGACTCTGTACAGTTACAGTGAGTGACCATTACCCTGAAGAAACAGTGACTCTGTACAGGTGCACAGCGAGTGACCCTTATCCTGAATAAACAGTGACTCTACAGTTAAAGTAAGTGACCCTTACCCTGAAGACACAGTGACTCTGTACAGTTACAGTGAGTGACCCTTACCCTGAATAAACAGTGACTCTGTACAGTTACACAGTGAGTGACCCTTACCCTGAATAAACAGTGACTCTGTACAGTTACACAGAGAGTGACCCTTACCCTGAATAAACAGTGACTCTGTACAGTTACACAGTGAGTGACCCTTACCCTGAATAAACAGTGACTCTGTACAGTTACACAGTGAGTGACCCTTACCCTGAATAAACAGTGACTCTGTACAGTTACACAGTGAGTGACCCTTACCCTGAATAAACAGTGACTCTGTACAGTTACAGTGAGTGACCCTTACCCTGAATAAACAGTGACTCTGTACAGTTACACAGTGAGTGACCCTTACCCTGAATAAACAGTGACTCTGTACAGTTACACAGCGAGTGACCCTTACTCTGAATAAACAGTGACTCTGTACAGTTACACAGTGAGTGACCCTTACCCTGAATAAACAGTGACTCTGTACAGTTACAGTGAGTGACCCTTACCCTGAATAAACAGTGACTCTGTACAGTTACACAGTGAGTGACCCTTACCCTGAATAAACAGTGACTCTGTACAGTTACACAGTGAGTGACCCTTACCCTGAATAAACAGTGACTCTGTACAGTTACACAGTGAGTGACCCTTACCCTGAATAAACAGTGACTCTGTACAGTTACAATGAGTGACCTTACCCTGAATAAACAGTGACTCTGTACAGTTACAGTGAGTGACCCTTACCCTGAATAAACAGTGACTCTGTACAGTTACACAGAGAGTGACCCTTACCCTGAATAAACAGTGACTCTGTACAGTTACAGTGAGTGACCCTTACCCTGAATAAACAGTGACTCTGTACAGTTACACAGCGAGTGACCCTTATCCTGAATAAACAGTGACTCTGTACAGTTACAGTGAGTGACCCTTACCCTGATTAAACAGTGACTCTGTACAGTTACACAGCGAGTGACCCTTATCCTGAATAAACAGTGACTCTACAGTTACAGTGAGTGACCCTTACCCTGAATAAACAGTGACTCTGTACAGTTACACAGTGAGTGACCCTCACCCTGAATAAACAGTGACTCTGTACACTTAAACAGTGACTGACCCTTACCCTGAATAAACAGTGACTCTGTACAGTTACACAGCGAGTGACCCTTACCCTGAATAAACAGTGACTCTACAGTTACAGTGAGTGACCCTTACCCTGAATAAACAGTGACTCTGTACAGTTACACAGTGAGTGACCCTTACCCTGAATAAACAGTGACTCTGTACAGTAACACAGTGAGTGACCCTTACCCTGAATAAACAGTGACTCTGTACAGTTACACAGTGAGTGACCCTTACCCTGAATAAACAGTGACTCTGTACAGTTACACTGAGTGACCCTTACCCTGAATAAACAGTGACTCTCTGCAGTTACACAGTGAGTGACCCTTACCCTGAACAAACAGTGACTCTGTACAGTTACACAGTGAGTGACCCTTACCCTGAATAAACAGTGACTCTGTACAGTTACACAGTGAGTGACCCTTACCCTGAATAAACAGTGACTCTGTACAGTTACAGTGAGTGACCCTTACCCTGAAATACAGTGACTCTGTAGAGTTACACAGTGAGTGACCCTTACCCTGAATAAACAGTGACTCTGTACAGTTCCAGTGAGTGACCCTTACCCTGAATAAACAGTGACTCTGTACAGTTACACAGTGAGTGACCCTTACCCTGAATAAACAGTGACTCTGTACAGTTACAGTGAGTGACCCTTACCCTGAAATACAGTGACTCTGTAGAGTTACACAGTGAGTGACCCTTACCCTGAATAAACAGTGACTCTGTACAGTTACAGTGAGTGACCCTTACCCTGAATAAACAGTGACTCTGTACAGGTGCGCAGCGAGTGACCCTTACCCTGAATAAAGAGTGACTCTGTACAGTTACAGTGAGTGACCATTACCCTGAAGAAACAGTGACTCTGTACAGGTGCACAGCGAGTGACCCTTATCCTGAATAAACAGTGACTCTACAGTTAAAGTAAGTGACCCTTACCCTGAAGACACAGTGACTCTGTACAGTTACAGTGAGTGACCCTTACCCTGAATAAACAGTGACTCTGTACAGTTACACAGTGAGTGACCCTTACCCTGAATAAACAGTGACTCTGTACAGGTGCACAGCGAGTGACCCTTACCCTGAATAAACAGTGACTCTGTACAGTTACAGTGAGTGACCATTACCCTGAAGAAACAGTGACTCTGTACAGGTGCACAGCGAGTGACCCTTATCCTGAATAAACAGTGACTCTACAGTTAAAGTAAGTGACCCTTACCCTGAAGAAACAGTGACTCTGTACAGTTACAGTGAGTGACCCTTACCCTGAATAAACAGTGACTCTGTACAGTTACACAGTGAGTGACCCTTACCCTGAATAAACAGTGACTCTGTACAGTTACACAGTGAGTGACCCTCACCCTGAATAAACAGTGACTCTGTACAGTTACACAGTGAGTGACCCTCACCCTGAATAAACAGTGACTCTGTACAGTTACACAGTGACTGACCCTTACTCTGAATAAACAGTGACTCTGTACAGTTACAGCGAGTGATCCTTACCCTGAATGAACAGTCACTATGTACAGTTACACAGCGAGTGACCCTTACCCTGAATAAACAGAGACTCTGTACAGTTACACAGTGAGTGACCCTTACTCTGAATAAACAGTGACTCTGTACAGTTAGAGTGAGCGACACTTACCCTGGATAAACAGTGACTCTGTACAGTTACACAGTGAGTGACCTTTACCCTGAATAAACAGTGACTCTGTACAGTTACAGTGAGTGGCCCTTACCCTGAATAAACAGTGACTCTGTACAGTTACACAGTGAGTGGCCCTGACCCTGAATAAACAGTGACTCTGTACAGTTACACAGTGTGACCCTTACCCTGAATAAACAGTGACTCTGCACAGTTACACAGCGAGTGACCCTTATCCTGAATAAACAGTGACTCTGTGTAGTTAAACAGTGAGTGACCCTTACCCTGAATAAACAGTGACTCTGTACAGTTACAGTGAGTGAACCTTACTCTGAATAAACAGTGACTCTGTACAGTTACAGTGAGTGAACCTCACTCTGAATAAACAGTGACTCTGTACAGTTACACAGTGAGTGACCCTTACCCTGATTAAACAGTGACTCTGTACAGTTACACAGTGAGTGACCCTTACCCTGAAAAACAGTGACTCTGTACAGTTACAGTGAGTGACCGTTACCCTGAATAAACAGTGACGCTGTACAGTTACAGTGAGTGACACTTACCCTGAATAAACAGTGACTCTGTACAGTTACACAGTGAGTGACCCTCACCCTGAATAAACAGTGACTCTGTACAGTTACACAGAGAGTGACCCTTACCCTGAATAAACTGGGACTCTGGACAGTTACAGTGAGTGACCCTTACCCTGAATAAACAGTGACTCTGTACAGTTACACAGAGAGTGACCCTTACCCTGAATAAACAGTGACTCTGTACAGTTACACAGTGAGTGACCCTTACCCTGAATAAACAGTGACTCTGTACAGTTACACAGTGAGTGACCCTTACCCTGAATAAACAGTGACTCTGTACAGTTACACAGTGAGTGACCCTTACCCTGAATAAACAGTGACTCTGTACAGTTACACAGAGAGTGACCCTTACCCTGAATAAACAGTGACTCTGTACAGTTACACAGTGAGTGACCCTTACCCTGAATAAACAGTGACTCTGTACAGTTACACAGTGAGTGACCCTTACCCTGAATAAACAGTGACTCTGTACAGTTACACAGTGAGTGACCCTTACCCTGAATAAACAGTGACTCTGTACAGTTACACAGTGAGTGACCCTTACCCTGAATAAACAGTGACTCTGTACAGTTACAGTGAGTGACCCTTACCCTGAATAAACAGTGACTCTGTACAGTTACACAGTGAGTGACCCTTACCCTGAATAAACAGTGACTCTGTACAGTTACACAGCGAGTGACCCTTACTCTGAATAAACAGTGACTCTGTACAGTTACACAGTGAGTGACCCTTACCCTGAATAAACAGTGACTCTGTACAGTTACAGTGAGTGACCCTTACCCTGAATAAACAGTGACTCTGTACAGTTACACAGTGAGTGACCCTTACCCTGAATAAACAGTGACTCTGTACAGTTACACAGTGAGTGACCCTTACCCTGAATAAACAGTGACTCTGTACAGTTACACAGTGAGTGACCCTTACCCTGAATAAACAGTGACTCTGTACAGTTACAATGAGTGACCTTACCCTGAATAAACAGTGACTCTGTACAGTTACAGTGAGTGACCCTTACCCTGAATAAACAGTGACTCTGTACAGTTACACAGAGAGTGACCCTTACCCTGAATAAACAGTGACTCTGTACAGTTACAGTGAGTGACCCTTACCCTGAATAAACAGTGACTCTGTACAGTTACACAGCGAGTGACCCTTATCCTGAATAAACAGTGACTCTGTACAGTTACAGTGAGTGACCCTTACCCTGATTAAACAGTGACTCTGTACAGTTACACAGCGAGTGACCCTTATCCTGAATAAACAGTGACTCTACAGTTACAGTGAGTGACCCTTACCCTGAATAAACAGTGACTCTGTACAGTTACACAGTGAGTGACCCTCACCCTGAATAAACAGTGACTCTGTACACTTAAACAGTGACTGACCCTTACCCTGAATAAACAGTGACTCTGTACAGTTACACAGCGAGTGACCCTTACCCTGAATAAACAGTGACTCTACAGTTACAGTGAGTGACCCTTACCCTGAATAAACAGTGACTCTGTACAGTTACACAGTGAGTGACCCTTACCCTGAATAAACAGTGACTCTGTACAGTAACACAGTGAGTGACCCTTACCCTGAATAAACAGTGACTCTGTACAGTTACACAGTGAGTGACCCTTACCCTGAATAAACAGTGACTCTGTACAGTTACACTGAGTGACCCTTACCCTGAATAAACAGTGACTCTCTGCAGTTACACAGTGAGTGACCCTTACCCTGAACAAACAGTGACTCTGTACAGTTACACAGTGAGTGACCCTTACCCTGAATAAACAGTGACTCTGTACAGTTACACAGTGAGTGACCCTTACCCTGAATAAACAGTGACTCTGTACAGTTACAGTGAGTGACCCTTACCCTGAAATACAGTGACTCTGTAGAGTTACACAGTGAGTGACCCTTACCCTGAATAAACAGTGACTCTGTACAGTTCCAGTGAGTGACCCTTACCCTGAATAAACAGTGACTCTGTACAGTTACACAGTGAGTGACCCTTACCCTGAATAAACAGTGACTCTGTACAGTTACAGTGAGTGACCCTTACCCTGAAATACAGTGACTCTGTAGAGTTACACAGTGAGTGACCCTTACCCTGAATAAACAGTGACTCTGTACAGTTACAGTGAGTGACCCTTACCCTGAATAAACAGTGACTCTGTACAGGTGCGCAGCGAGTGACCCTTACCCTGAATAAAGAGTGACTCTGTACAGTTACAGTGAGTGACCATTACCCTGAAGAAACAGTGACTCTGTACAGGTGCACAGCGAGTGACCCTTATCCTGAATAAACAGTGACTCTACAGTTAAAGTAAGTGACCCTTACCCTGAAGACACAGTGACTCTGTACAGTTACAGTGAGTGACCCTTACCCTGAATAAACAGTGACTCTGTACAGTTACACAGTGAGTGACCCTTACCCTGAATAAACAGTGACTCTGTACAGTTACACAGTGAGTGACCCTCACCCTGAATAAACAGTGACTCTGTACAGTTACACAGTGAGTGACCCTTACCCTGAATAAACAGTGACTCTGTACAGTTACAGTGAGTGACCCTTACCCTGAATAAACAGTGACTCTGTACAGTTACACAGTGAGTGACCCTTACCCTGAATAAACAGTGACTCTGTACAGTTACACAGTGAGTGACCCTTACCCTGAATAAACAGTGACTCTGTACAGTTACAGTGAGTGATCCTTACCCTGAATAAACAGTGACTCTGTACAGTTACACAGTGAGTGACCCTCACCCTGAATAAACAGTGACTCTGTACAGTTACACAGTGAGTGACCCTCACCCTGAATAAACAGTGACTCTGTACAGTTACACAGTGATTGACCCTTACTCTGAATAAACAGTGACTCTGTACAGTTACAGCGAGTGATCCTTACCCTGAATGAACAGTCACTATGTACAGTTACACAGCGAGTGACCCTTACCCTGAATAAACAGAGACTCTGTACAGTTACACAGTGAGTGACCCTTACCCTGAATGAACAGCGACTCTGTACAGTTACACAGTGAGTCACCCTTACTCTGAATAAACAGTGACTCTGTACAGTTACAGTGAGTGACCCTTACCCTGAATAAACAGTGACTCTGTGCAGTTACACAGTGAGTGACCCTTACCCTGAATAAACAGTGACTCTGTACAGTTACAGTGAGTGACCCTTACCCTGAATAAACAGTGACTCTGAACAGTTACACAGTGAGTGACCCTTACCCTGAATAAACAGTGACTCTGTACAGTTACACAGTGAGTGACCCTTACCCTGAATAAACAGTGACTCTGTACAGTTACACAGTGAGTGACCATTACCCTGAATAAACAGTGACTCTGTACAGTTACACAGAGAGTGACCCTTACCCTGAATAAACAGTGACTCTGTACAGTTACACAGTGAGTGACCCTTACCCTGAATAAACAGTGACTCTGTACAGTTACAGTGAGTGACCCTTACCCTGAATAAACAGTGACTCTGTACAGTTACACAGTGAGTGACCCTTACCCTGAATAAACAGTGACTCTGTACAGTTACACAGTGAGTGACCATTACCCTGAATAAACAGTGACTCTGTACAGTTACACAGAGAGTGACCCTTACCCTGAATAAACAGTGACTCTGTACAGTTACACAGTGAGTGACCCTTACCCTGAATAAACAGTGACTCTGTACAGTTACACAGTGAGTGACCCTTACCCTGAATAAACAGTGACTCTGTACAGTTACAGTGAGTGACCCTTACCCTGAAAAAACAGTGACTCTGTACAGTTACACAGTGAGTGACCCTTACCCTGAAGAAACAGTGACTCTGTACAGTTACACAGTGAGTGACCCTTACCATGAATAAACAGTGACTGTTTACAGTTACACAGTGAGTGACCCTTACCCTGAATAAACAGTGACTCTGTACAGTTACACAGTGAGTGACCCTTACCCTGAATAAACCGTGACTCTGTACAGTTACAGCGAGTGACCCTTACCTGAATAAACAGTGACTCTGTACAGTTACAGTGAGTGACCCTTACCCTGAACAAACAGTGACTCTGTACAGTTACACAGTGAGTGACCCTTACCCTGAATAAACAGTGACTCTGTACAGTTACACAGTGAGTGACCCTTACCCTGAATAAACAGTGACTCTGTACAGTTACAGTGAGTGACCCTTACCCTGAAATACAGTGACTCTGTAGAGTTACACAGTGAGTGACACTTACCCTGAATAAACAGTGACTCTGTACAGTTACAGTGAGTGACCCTTACCCTGAATAAACAGTGACTCTGTACAGTTACACAGTGAGTGACCCTTACCCTGAATAAACAGTGACTCTGTACAGTTACAGTGAGTGACCCTTACCCTGAAATACAGTGACTCTGTAGAGTTACACAGTGAGTGACCCTTACCCTGAATAAACAGTGACTCTGTACAGTTACAGTGAGTGACCCCTACCCTGAATAAACAGTGACTCTTTACAGTTACACAGTGAGTGAACCTTACCCTGAATAAACAGTGACTCTGTACAGTTACACAGTGAGTGACCCTTACCCTGAATAAACAGTGACTCTGTACAGGTGCACAGCGAGTGACCCTTACCCTGAATAAACAGTGACTCTGTACAGTTACAGTGAGTGACCATTACCCTGAAGAAACAGTGACTCTGTACAGGTGCACAGCGAGTGACCCTTATCCTGAATAAACAGTGACTCTACAGTTAAAGTAAGTGACCCTTACCCTGAAGAAACAGTGACTCTGTACAGTTACAGTGAGTGACCCTTACCCTGAATAAACAGTGACTCTGTACAGTTACACAGTGAGTGACCCTTACCCTGAATAAACAGTGACTCTGTACAGTTACACAGTGAGTGACCCTCACCCTGAATAAACAGTGACTCTGTACAGTTACACAGTGAGTGACCCTCACCCTGAATAAACAGTGACTCTGTACAGTTACACAGTGACTGACCCTTACTCTGAATAAACAGTGACTCTGTACAGTTACAGCGAGTGATCCTTACCCTGAATGAACAGTCACTATGTACAGTTACACAGCGAGTGACCCTTACCCTGAATAAACAGAGACTCTGTACAGTTACACAGTGAGTGACCCTTACTCTGAATAAACAGTGACTCTGTACAGTTAGAGTGAGCGACACTTACCCTGGATAAACAGTGACTCTGTACAGTTACACAGTGAGTGACCTTTACCCTGAATAAACAGTGACTCTGTACAGTTACAGTGAGTGGCCCTTACCCTGAATAAACAGTGACTCTGTACAGTTACACAGTGAGTGGCCCTGACCCTGAATAAACAGTGACTCTGTACAGTTACACAGTGTGACCCTTACCCTGAATAAACAGTGACTCTGCACAGTTACACAGCGAGTGACCCTTATCCTGAATAAACAGTGACTCTGTGTAGTTAAACAGTGAGTGACCCTTACCCTGAATAAACAGTGACTCTGTACAGTTACAGTGAGTGAACCTTACTCTGAATAAACAGTGACTCTGTACAGTTACAGTGAGTGAACCTCACTCTGAATAAACAGTGACTCTGTACAGTTACAGTGAGTGACCCTTACCCTGAAAAACAGTGACTCTGTACAGTTACAGTGAGTGACCGTTACCCTGAATAAACAGTGACGCTGTACAGTTACAGTGAGTGACACTTACCCTGAATAAACAGTGACTCTGTACAGTTACACAGTGAGTGACCCTCACCCTGAATAAACAGTGACTCTGTACAGTTACACAGAGAGTGACCCTTACCCTGAATAAACTGGGACTCTGGACAGTTACAGTGAGTGACCCTTACCCTGAATAAACAGTGACTCTGTACAGTTACACAGAGAGTGACCCTTACCCTGAATAAACAGTGACTCTGTACAGTTACACAGTGAGTGACCCTTACCCTGAATAAACAGTGACTCTGTACAGTTACACAGTGAGTGACCCTTACCCTGAATAAACAGTGACTCTGTACAGTTACACAGAGAGTGACCCTTACCCTGAATAAACAGTGACTCTGTACAGTTACACAGTGAGTGACCCTTACCCTGAATAAACAGTGACTCTGTACAGTTACACAGTGAGTGACCCTTACCCTGAATAAACAGTGACTCTGTACAGTTACACAGTGAGTGACCCTTACCCTGAATAAACAGTGACTCTGTACAGTTACACAGTGAGTGACCCTTACCCTGAATAAACAGTGACTCTGTACAGTTACAGTGAGTGACCCTTACCCTGAATAAACAGTGACTCTGTACAGTTACACAGTGAGTGACCCTTACCCTGAATAAACAGTGACTCTGTACAGTTACACAGCGAGTGACCCTTACTCTGAATAAACAGTGACTCTGTACAGTTACACAGTGAGTGACCCTTACCCTGAATAAACAGTGACTCTGTACAGTTACAGTGAGTGACCCTTACCCTGAATAAACAGTGACTCTGTACAGTTACACAGTGAGTGACCCTTACCCTGAATAAACAGTGACTCTGTACAGTTACACAGTGAGTGACCCTTACCCTGAATAAACAGTGACTCTGTACAGTTACACAGTGAGTGACCCTTACCCTGAATAAACAGTGACTCTGTACAGTTACAATGAGTGACCTTACCCTGAATAAACAGTGACTCTGTACAGTTACAGTGAGTGACCCTTACCCTGAATAAACAGTGACTCTGTACAGTTACACAGAGAGTGACCCTTACCCTGAATAAACAGTGACTCTGTACAGTTACAGTGAGTGACCCTTACCCTGAATAAACAGTGACTCTGTACAGTTACACAGCGAGTGACCCTTATCCTGAATAAACAGTGACTCTGTACAGTTACAGTGAGTGACCCTTACCCTGAATAAACAGTGACTCTGTACAGTTACAGTGAGTGACCCTTACCCTGATTAAACAGTGACTCTGTACAGTTACACAGCGAGTGACCCTTATCCTGAATAAACAGTGACTCTACAGTTACAGTGAGTGACCCTTACCCTGAATAAACAGTGACTCTGTACAGTTACACAGTGAGTGACCCTCACCCTGAATAAACAGTGACTCTGTACACTTAAACAGTGACTGACCCTTACCCTGAATAAACAGTGACTCTGTACAGTTACACAGCGAGTGACCCTTACCCTGAATAAACAGTGACTCTACAGTTACAGTGAGTGACCCTTACCCTGAATAAACAGTGACTCTGTACAGTTACACAGTGAGTGACCCTTACCCTGAATAAACAGTGACTCTGTACAGTAACACAGTGAGTGACCCTTACCCTGAATAAACAGTGACTCTGTACAGTTACACAGTGAGTGACCCTTACCCTGAATAAACAGTGACTCTGTACAGTTACACTGAGTGACCCTTACCCTGAATAAACAGTGACTCTCTGCAGTTACACAGTGAGTGACCCTTACCCTGAACAAACAGTGACTCTGTACAGTTACACAGTGAGTGACCCTTACCCTGAATAAACAGTGACTCTGTACAGTTACACAGTGAGTGACCCTTACCCTGAATAAACAGTGACTCTGTACAGTTACAGTGAGTGACCCTTACCCTGAAATACAGTGACTCTGTAGAGTTACACAGTGAGTGACCCTTACCCTGAATAAACAGTGACTCTGTACAGTTCCAGTGAGTGACCCTTACCCTGAATAAACAGTGACTCTGTACAGTTACACAGTGAGTGACCCTTACCCTGAATAAACAGTGACTCTGTACAGTTACAGTGAGTGACCCTTACCCTGAAATACAGTGACTCTGTAGAGTTACACAGTGAGTGACCCTTACCCTGAATAAACAGTGACTCTGTACAGTTACAGTGAGTGACCCTTACCCTGAATAAACAGTGACTCTGTACAGGTGCGCAGCGAGTGACCCTTACCCTGAATAAAGAGTGACTCTGTACAGTTACAGTGAGTGACCATTACCCTGAAGAAACAGTGACTCTGTACAGGTGCACAGCGAGTGACCCTTATCCTGAATAAACAGTGACTCTACAGTTAAAGTAAGTGACCCTTACCCTGAAGACACAGTGACTCTGTACAGTTACAGTGAGTGACCCTTACCCTGAATAAACAGTGACTCTGTACAGTTACACAGTGAGTGACCCTTACCCTGAATAAACAGTGACTCTGTACAGTTACACAGTGAGTGACCCTCACCCTGAATAAACAGTGACTCTGTACAGTTACACAGTGAGTGACCCTTACCCTGAATAAACAGTGACTCTGTACAGTTACAGTGAGTGACCCTTACCCTGAATAAACAGTGACTCTGTACAGTTACACAGTGAGTGACCCTTACCCTGAATAAACAGTGACTCTGTACAGTTACACAGTGAGTGACCCTTACCCTGAATAAACAGTGACTCTGTACAGTTACAGTGAGTGATCCTTACCCTGAATAAACAGTGACTCTGTACAGTTACACAGTGAGTGACCCTCACCCTGAATAAACAGTGACTCTGTACAGTTACACAGTGAGTGACCCTCACCCTGAATAAACAGTGACTCTGTACAGTTACACAGTGATTGACCCTTACTCTGAATAAACAGTGACTCTGTACAGTTACAGCGAGTGATCCTTACCCTGAATGAACAGTCACTATGTACAGTTACACAGCGAGTGACCCTTACCCTGAATAAACAGAGACTCTGTACAGTTACACAGTGAGTGACCCTTACCCTGAATGAACAGCGACTCTGTACAGTTACACAGTGAGTCACCCTTACTCTGAATAAACAGTGACTCTGTACAGTTAGAGTGAGCGACCCTTACCCTGGATAAACAGTGACTCTGTACAGTTACACAGTGAGTGACCTTTACCCTGAATAAACAGTGACTCTGTACAGTTACAGTGAGTGGCCCTTACCCTGAATAAACAGTGACTCTGTACAGTTACACAGTGAGTGACCCTTACCCTGAATAAACAGTGACTCTGTACAGTTACACAGTGAGTGACCCTCACCCTGAATAAACAGTGACTCTGTACAGTTACACAGTGAGTGACCCTCACCCTGAATAAACAGTGACTCTGTACAGTGACACAGTGACTGACCCTTACTCTGAATAAACAGTGACTCTGTACAGTTACAGCGAGTGATCCTTACCCTGAATGAACAGTCACTATGTACAGTTACACAGGGAGTGACCCTTACCCTGAATAAACAGAGACTCTGTACAGTTACACAGTGAGTGACCCTTACCCTGAATGAACAGCGACTCTGTACAGTTGCACAGTGAGTCACCCTTACTCTGAATAAACAGTGACTCTGTACAGTTAGAGTGAGCGACCCTTACCCTGGATAAACAGTGACTCTGTACAGTTACACAGTGAGTGACCTTTACCCTGAATAAACAGTGACTCTGTACAGTTACAGTGAGTGAACCTTACTCTGAATAAACAGTGACTCTGTACAGTTACAGTGAGTGAACCTTACTCTGAATAAACAGTGACTCTGTGTAGTTAAACAGTGAGTGACCCTTACCCTGAATAAACAGTGACTCTGTACAGTTACACAGTGAGTGACCCTTACCCTGAATAAACAGTGACTCTGTACAGTTACAGTGAGTGACCATTACCCTGAATAAACAGTGACTCTGTACAGTTACAGTGAGTGACCGTTACCCTGAATAAACAGTGACTCTGTACAGTTACAGTGAGTGACACTTACCCTGAATAAACAGTGACTCTGTACAGTTACACAGTGAGTGACCCTTACCCTGAATAAACAGTGACTCTGTACAGTTACACAGTGAGTGACCCTTACCCTGAATAAACAGTGACTCTGTACAGTTACAGTGAGTGAACCTTACTCTGAATAAACAGTGACTCTGTACAGTTACACAGTGAGTGACCCTTACCCTGAATAAACAGTGACTCTGTACAGTTACAATGAGTGACCTTACCCTGAATAAACAGTGACTCTGTACAGTTACAGTGAGTGACCCTTACCCTGAATAAACAGTGACTCTGTACAGTTACACAGAGAGTGACCCTTACCCTGAATAAACAGTGACTCTGTACAGTTACAGTGAGTGACCCTTACCCTGAATAAACAGTGACTCTGTACAGTTACAGTGAGTGACCCTTACCCTGAATAAACAGTGACTCTGTACAGTTACACAGTGAGTGACCCTTACCCTGAATAAACAGCGACTCTGTACAGTTACACAGTGAGTGACCCTTACCCTGAATAAACAGTGACTCTGTACAGTTACAGTGAGTGACCCTTACCCTGAATAAACAGTGACTCTGTACAGTTACAGTGAGTGACCCTTACCCTGAATAAACAGTGACTCTGTACAGTTACACAGTGAGTGACCCTTACCCTGAATAAACAGTGACTCTGTACAGTTACACAGTGAGTGACCCTTACCCTGAATAAACAGTGACTCTGTACAGTTACACAGTGAGTGACCCTTACCCTGAATAAACAGTGACTCTGTACAGTTACAGTGAGTGACCCTTACCCTGAATAAACAGTGACTCTGTACAGTTACAGTGAGTGACCCTTACCCTGAATAAACAGCGACTCTGTACAGTTACACAGTGAGTGACCCTTACCCTGAATAAACAGTGACTCTGTACAGTTACCCAGCGAGTGACCCTTATCCTGAATAAACAGTGACTCTACAGTTACAGTGAGTGACCCTTACCCTGAATAAACAGTGACTCTGTACAGTTACACAGTGAGTGACCCTTACCCTGAATAAACAGTGACTCTGTACAGTTAAACAGTGACTGACCCTTACCCTGAATAAACAGTGACTCTGTACAGTTACAGTGAGTGACCCTTACCCTGAATAAACAGTGACTCTGTACAGTTACAGTGAGTGACCCTTACCCTGAATAAACAGTGACTCTGTACAGTTACACAGTGAGTGACCCTTACCCTGAATAAACAGTGACTCTGTACAGTTACACAGTGAGTGACCCTTACCCTGAATAAACAGTGACTCTGTACAGTTACACAGTGAGTGACCCTTACCCTGAATAAACAGTGACTCTGTACAGTTACCCAGTGAGTGACCCTTACCCTGAATAAACAGTGACTCTGTACAGTTACAGTGAGTGAGACTTACCCTGAATAAACAGTGACTCTGTACAGTTACACAGTGAGTGACCCTAACCCTGAATAAACAGTGACTCTGTACAGTTACACAGTGAGTGACCCTTACCCTGAATAAACAGTGACTCTGTACAGTTACAGTGAGTGACCCTTACCCTGAATAAACAGTGACTCTGTACAGTTACACAGTGAGTGACCCTTACCCTGAATAAACAGTGACTCTGTACAGTTACACTGAGTGACCCTTACCCTGAATAAACAGTGACTCTGTACAGTTACACAGTGAGTGACCCTTACTCTGAATAAACAGTGACTCTGTACAGTTACACAGTGAGTGACCCTTACCCTGAATAAACAGTGACTCTGTACAGTTACACAGTGAGTGACCCTTACCCTGAATAAACAGTGACTCTGTACAGTTACAGTGAGTGACCCTTACCCTGAATAAACAGTGACTCTGTACAGTTACACTGAGTGACCCTTACCCTGAATAAACAGTGACTCTGTACAGTTACACAGTGAGTGACCCTTACCCTGAATAAAAAGTGACTCTGTACAGTTACACTGAGTGACCCTTACCCTGAATAAACAGTGACTCTGTACAGTTACACAGTGAGTGATCCTTACCCTGAATAAACAGTGACTCTGTACAGTTACACTGAGTGACCCTTACCCTGAATAAACAGTGCCTCTGGACAGTTACAGTGAGTGACCCTTACCCTGAATAAACAGTGACTCTGTACAGGTACACAGTGAGTGACCCTTACCCTGAATAAACAGTGACTCTGTACAGTTACAGTGAGTGACCCTTACCCTGAATAAACAGTGACTCTGTACAGTTACAGTGAGTTATCCTTACCCTGAATAAACAGTGACTCTGTACAGTTACACAGTGAGTGACCCTTACCCTGAATAAACAGTGACTCTGTACAGTTACAGTGAGTGACCCTTACCCTGAATAAACAGTGACTCTGTACAGTTACAGTGAGTGACCCTTACCCTGAATAAACAGTGACTCTGTACAGTTACACAGTGAGTGACCCTTACCCTGAATAAACAGTGATTCTGTACAGTTACAGTGAATGACCCTTACCCTGAATAAACAGTCACTATGTACAGTTACACAGTGAGTGACCCTTACCCTGAATAAACAGTGACTCTGTACAGTTACAGTGAGTGACCTTTACCCTGAATAAACAGTGAGTCTGTGCAGTTACAGTGAGTGACCCTTACCCTGAATAAACAGTGACTCTGTACAGTTACACAGTGAGTGACCCTTACCCTGAATAAACAGTGACTCTGTACAGTTACACAGTGAGTGACCCTTACCCTGAATAAACAGTGACTCTGTACAGTTACACAGTGAGTGACCCTTACCCTGAATAAACGGTGACTCTACAGTTACAGTGAGTGACCCTTACCCTGAATAAACAGTGACTCTGTACAGTTACACAGTGAGTGACCCTTACCCTGAATAAACAGTGACTCTGTACAGTTACACAGTGAGTGACCCTTACCCTGAATAAACGGTGACTCTACAGTTACAGTGAGTGACCCTTACCCTGAATAAACAGTGACTCTGTGTAGTTAAACAGTGACTGACCCTTACCCTGAATAAACAGTGACTCTGTACAGTTACAGTGAGTGACCATCACTCTGAATAAACAGTGACTCTACAGTTACACAGTGAGTGACCCTTACCCTGAAAAAACAGTGACTCTGTGCAGTTACACAGTGAGTGACCCTTACCCTGAATAAACAGTGACTCTGTACAGTTACACAGTGAGTGACCCTTACCCTGAATAAACAGTGACTCTGTACAGTTACACAGTGAGTGACCCTTACCCTGAATAAACAGTGACTCTGTACAGTTACAGTGAGTGACCCTTACCCTGAATAAACAGTGACTCTGTACAGTTACACAGTGAGTGACCCTTACCCTGAATAAACAGTGACTCTGTACAGTTACAGTGAGTGACCCTTACCCTGAATAAACGGTGACTCTACAGTTACAGTGAGTGACCCTTACCCTGAATAAACAGTGACTCTGTGTAGTTAAACAGTGACTGACCCTTACCCTGAATAAACAGTGACTCTGTACAGTTACAGTGAGTGACCATCACTCTGAATAAACAGTGACTCTACAGTTACACAGTGAGTGACCCTTACCCTGAAAAAACAGTGACTCTGTGCAGTTACACAGTGAGTGACCCTTACCCTGAATAAACAGTGACTCTGTACAGTTACACAGTGAGTGACCCTTACCCTGAATAAACAGTGACTCTGTACAGTTACACAGTGAGTGACCCTTACCCTGAATAAACAGTGACTCTGTACAGTTACAGTGAGTGACCCTTACCCTGAATAAACAGTGACTCTGTACAGTTACACAGTGAGTGACCCTTACCCTGAATAAACAGAGACTCTGTACAGTTACAGTGAGTGACCCTTACCCTGAATGAACAGTGACTCTGTACAGTTACACAGTGAGTGACCATTACTCTGAATAAACAGTGACTCTGTACAGTTACACAGTGAGTGACCCTTACCCTGAAAAAACAGTGACTCTGTACAGTTACACAGTGAGTGACCCTTACCCTGAATAAACAGTGACTCTCTACAGTTACACAGTGAGTGACCCTTACCCTGAATAAACAGTGACTCTGTACAGTTACACAGCGAGTGACCCTTACCCTGAATAAACAGTGACTCTGTACAGTTACACAGTGAGTGACCCTTACCCTGAATAAACAGTGACTCTGTACAGTTACAGTGAGTGAGCCTTACCCTGAATAAACAGTGACTCTGTACAGTTACAGTGAGTGAGCCTTACCCTGAATAAACAGTGACTCTGTACAGTTACAGTGAGTGAGCCTTACCCTGAATAAACAGTGACTCTGTACAGTTACACAGTGAGTGACCCTTACCCTGAATAAACAGTGACTCTGTACAGTTACACAGTGAGTGACCCTTACCCTGAATAAACAGTGACTCTGTACAGTTACACAGTGAGTGACCCTTACCCTGAATAAACAGTGACTCTGTACAGTTACACAGTGAGTGACCCTTACCCTGAATAAACAGTGACTCTGTACAGTTACACAGTGAGTGACCCTTACCCTGAATAAACAGTGACTCTGTACAGTTACACAGCGAGTGACCCTTACCCTGAATAAACAGTGACTCTGTACAGTTACACAGCGAGTGACCCTTACCCTGCTGAATAAATCGACTCTACTGTTAAACTTTGCTTTTACAGCACTGTACAAGATTGCTTGTTCAAGTGCCTCACGGCTGCACTGCACACCTTGGAGCTGAGCAATTTTCTGCCCTGTCTCTCTCTGTCTCTTCCTCAATTTAGGAACACAGGAACAGGGGGAGGCCATTCAGCCCCTCGAGCCTGTTTCGCCAATTAATGAGATCATGGCTGATCTGTGACCTAACTCCATCTACCCAGCTTTGGCCCATGTCCCTCAATACCTTTGGTTAACAAAAAGCTATCAATCTTAGATTTTAAATTAACAATTGACCCAGCATCAATTGCCATTTGCGGACTAGATTTCCAAACTTCTACCACCCTTTCTGTGTAGAAGTGTTTCCTAACTTCACTCCTGAAAGGTCTGGCTCTAATTTTTAGACTGCCCCCTAGTCCTAGACTCCCCAACCAGCGGAAATAGTTTCTCTCTCTCTACGATAGCTTGAAAACTTTGATCAGATCACTCCTTAACCTTCTAAACTCTAGGGGATACAACCCACGCCTCCAGCATTATCTCCCTCACCCCACCCACCACTCCTCATTCTGGGTTAAGGTTCTGTGAGCGGTGGTTGCCTTCTGGTAGCTCAGTTGAGCAGCCATTTTCGTGATGCCAGAGTCCGGGTAACGTGCCGGCTGTTCGACCACTGGGAGCATCACATCCGATCCTGTCCTCACTCCAACGTTGGCACTTGTGTGCGCTCCCCAGCAGGATTCGCCGGCCCAGGAGCAGGGTCCATCCCAATCCTGGGGCGGTTTCGGCCGGGGGTTGGCCGACGGCCGGCTTGGCTGAGAACCGCCAGCTCCGCGCAGACTGCCTGGGTCTGAATCTGGGCACGCTCCAGTCCGCTTGCCTCAGTGCTGCGCCGGGAAGCACCTCAGCCACTGAGCCATCACGCTGTGCGGTGAGCCCCGCTGGAAACCGCGGGTGCCAGGGGAGGACACAAACGTTCTTGGCTGCGATGCCATTTATAGTCGAATAGCCGGGCAGCACTCACTGAGTAGACAGGCACATAGAAACATAGAAGATAGGAGCAGGAGTCGGCCATTCGGCCCCTCGAGCCTGCTCCGCCATTCAATGAGATCATGGCTGATCATCCAAATTCAGTACCCTGTCCCTGCCTTCTCCCCATATCCCTTGATCCCTTTAGCCTTAAGAAATATATACAACTCCTTCCTGAATATATTTAATGAATTGGCCTCCACTGCCTTCTGTGGTAGAGAATTCCACAGGTTCACCACTCTCTGGGTGAAGAAATTCCTCCTCATCTCTGCCCTAAATGGCTTACCCCTTATCCTTAGACTGTGACCCCTGGTTCTGGACTCCCCCGACCATCGGGAACATCCTTCCTGCATCTAGTTTGTCCGGTCCTGTTAGAATTTTATAAGTTTCAATGAGATCCCCTCTCATTCTTCTGAACTCCAGCGAATATATGCCCAATCGACCCAATCTCTCCTCATATGTCATTCCTGCCATCCCAGGTATCAGTCTGGTGAATCTTCGCTGCATTCCCTCCATGGCAAGAACATCCTTCCTCAGATAAGGCGACCAAAACTGCACACAATACTCAAGGTGTGGTCTCACCAAGGCCCTGTACAACTGCAGCAAGACATCCTTGCTCCTGCACTCGAATCCTCTCGCTACGAAGGCCAACGTACCATTTGCCTTCTTAACTGCCTGCTGCACCTGCATGCTTACCTTCAGGAAGAAGGGGCATGTGGGAGGATTACCCAAGGGCATCCCGTGCTTGTGGAGCTGAACAGCAGGAAGAAAAGTAATATAAAGTAAAAACATGATTTGGATGCAGATTGTGAGTTGAATTTATGTAACATGTAATTCCTCGATGTAGGCAGAAGAGGGCAGCGTAGACCAGGGTTCAATTGAGCGCAGCGAAAGGCTGCTGAACTTAGTGAGAATAAATGTTTGGGGAGCGAAGTAGCAGAGAGACAGACCGGGACTCACGTTCCTTGTAAACGAATATAAAAAACTGTACCTGAGAGTCAGTGCCCGTGGATCTGTACCCCACTGAGAGTCAGTGTCTGTGGAACTGTACCCCACTGAGAGTCAGTGTCTGTGGAACTGCACCCCAGTGAGAGTCAGTGTCTGTGGAACTGTACCACAGTGAGAGTCAGTGTCTGTGGAACTGTACCCCAGTGAGAGTCAGTGTCTGTGGAACTGTACCCCAGTGAGAGTCAGTGTCTGTGGAACTGTACCACAGTGAGAGTCAGTGTCTGTGGATCTGTACCCCAGTGAGAGTCAGTGTCTGTGGAACTGTACCCCAGTGAGAGTCAGTGTCTGTGGAACTGTACCCCAGTGAGAGTCAGTGTCTGTGGAACTGTACCCCACTGAGAGTCAGTGTCTGTGGAACTGTACCCCAGTGAGAGTCAGTGTCTGTGGAACTGTACCCCAGTGAGAGTCAGTGTCTGTTGTACTGTACCCTAGTGAGAGTCAGTGTCTGTGGAACTGTACCCCAGTGAGAGTCAGTGTCTGTGGAACTGTACCCCAGTGAGACTCAGTGTCTGTGGAACTGTACCCCGGTGAGAGTCAGTGTCTGTGGAACTGTACCACAGTGAGAGTCAGTGTGTGTGGAACTGTACCCCAGTGAGAGTCAGTGTCTGTGGAACTGTACCCCAGTGAGTGTCAGTGTCTGTGGAACTGTACCCCAGTGAGAGTCAGTGTCTGTGGAACTGTACCCCAGTGAGAGTCAGTGTCTGTGGAACTGTACCCCAGTGAGAGTCAGTGTCTGTGGAACTGTACCCCAGTGAGAGTCAGTGTCTGTGGAACTGTGCCCCAGTGAGAGTCAGTGCCTGTGGAACTGTACCCCAGTGAGAGTCAGTGTCTGTGGAACTGTACCCCAGTGAGAGTCAGTGTGTGTGGAACTGTACCCCAGTGAGAGTCAGTGTCTGTGGAACTGCACCCCAGTGAGAGTCAGTGTCTGTGGAACTGTACCCCAGTGAGAGTCAGTGTCTGTGGAACTGTACCCCAGTGAGAGTCAGTGTCTGTGGAACTGTACCCCAGTGAGAGTCAGTGTCTGTGGAACTGTACCCCAGTGAGAGTCACTGTCTGTGGAACTGTACCCCAGTGAGAGTCAGTGTCTGTGGAACTGTACCCCAGTGAGGGTCAGTGTCTGTGGAACTGTACCCCAGTGAGAGTCAGTGTGTGTGGAACTGTACCCCAGTGAGAGTCACGGTCTGTGGAACTGTACCCCAGTGAGAGTCAGTGTCTGTGGAACTGTACCCCAGTGAGAGTCAGTGTCTGTGGAACTGTACCCCAGTGAGGGTCAGTGTCTGTGGAACTGTACCCCAGTGAGAGTCAGTGTCTGTGGAACTGTACCCCAGTGAGAGTCACTGTCTGTGGAACTGTACCCCAGTGAGAGTCAGTGTCTGTGGAACTGTACCACAGTGAGAGTCAGTATCTGTGGAACTGTACCCCAGTGAGAGTCAGTGTCTGTGGAACTGTACCCCAGTGAGAGTCACTGTCTGTGGAACTGTACCCCAGTGAGAGTCAGTGTCTGTGGAACTGTACCCCAGTGAGAGTCAGTGTCTGTGTAACTGCACCCCAGTGAGAGTCAGTGTCTGTGGAACTGTACCACAGTGAGAGTCAGTGTCTGTGGATCTGTACCCCAGTGAGAGTCAGTGTCTGTGGAACTGTACCCCAGTGAGAGTCAGTGTCTGTGGAACTGTACCCCAGTGAGAGTCAGTGTCTGTGGAACTGTACCCCAGTGAGAGTCAGTGTGTGTGGAACTGTACCCCAGTGAGAGTCAGTGTCTGTGGAACTGTACCCCGGTGAGAGTCAGTGTCTGTGGAACTGTACCCCAGTGAGAGTCAGTGTCTGTGGAACTGTACCCCAGTGAGGGTCAGTGTCTGTGGAACTGTACCCCAGTGAGAGTCAGTGTCTGTGGAACTGTACCCCAGTGAGAGTCAGTGTCTGTGGAACTGTACCCCAGTGAGGGTCAGTGTCTGTGGAACTGTACCCCAGTGAGAGTCAGTGTCTGTGGAACTGTACCCCAGTGAGAGTCACTGTCTGTGGAACTGTACCCCATTGAGAGTCAGTGTCTGTGGAACTGTACCCCAGTGAGAGTCAGTGTCTGTGGAACTGTTCCCCAGTGAGAGTCAGTGTCTGTGGAACTGTACCCCAGTGAGAGTCAGTGTGTGTGGAACTGTACCCCAGTGAGAGTCAGTGTCTGTGGAACTGTACCCCAGTGAGAGTCAGTGTCTGTGGAACTGTACCCCAGTGAGAGTGAGTGTCTGTGGAACTGTACCCCAGTGAGAGTCAGTGTCTGTGGAACTGTTCCCCAGTGAGAGTCAGTGTCTGTGGAACTGTACCCCAGTGAGAGTCAGTGTGTGTGGAACTGTACCCCAGTGAGAGTCAGTGTCTGTGGAACTGTACCCCAGTGAGAGTCAGTGTCTGTGGAACTGTACCCCAGTGAGAGTCAGTGTCTGTGGAACTGTACCCCAGTGAGAGTCAGTGTCTGTGGAACTGTACCCCAGTGAGAGTCAGTGTCTGTGGAACTGTACCCCAGTGAGAGTCAGTGTGTGTGGAACTGTACCCCAGTGAGTGTCAGTGTGTGTGGAACTGTACCCCAGTGAGAGTCAGTGTCTGTGGAACTGTACCCCAGTGAGAGTCAGTGTCAGTGGAACTGTACCCCAGTGAGAGTCAGTGTCTGTGGAACTGTACCCCAGTGAGAGTCAGTGTCTGTGGAACTGTACCCCAGTGAGAGTCAGTGTCTGTGGAACTGTACCCCAGTGAGTGTCAGTGTGTGTGGAACTGTACCCCAGTGAGAGTCAGTGTCTGTGGAACTGTACCCCAGTGAGAGTCAGTGTCTGTGGAACTGTACCCCAGTGAGGGTCAGTGTCTGTGGAACTGTACCCCAGTGAGAGTGAGTGTCTGTGGAACTGTACCCCAGTGAGAGTGAGTGTCTGTGGAACTGTACCCCAGTGAGAGTCAGTGTCTGTGGAACTGTACCCCAGTGAGAGTCAGTGACTGTGGAACTGTACCCCAGTGAGAGTCAGTGTCTGTGGAACTGTACCCCAGTGAGAGTCAGTGTCTGTGGAACTGTACCCCAGTGAGAGTCAGTGACTGTGGAACTGTACCCCAGTGAGAGTCAGTGTCTGTGGAACTGTACCCCAGTGAGAGTCAGTGTCTGTGGAACTGTACCCCAGTGAGAGTCAGTGTCTGTGGAACTGTACCCCAGTGAGAGTCAGTGTCTGTGGAACTGTACCCCAGTGAGAGTCAGTGTCTGTGGAACTGTGCCCCAGTGAGGGTCAGTATCTGTGGAACTGTACCCCAGTGAGAGTCAGTGTCTGTGGAACTGTACCCCAGTGAGAGTCAGTGTCTGTGGAACTGTACCCCAGTGAGAGTCAGTGTCTGTGGAACAGTGCCCCAGTGAGAGTCAGTGTCTGTGGAACTGTTCTCCAATGAGATTCTTCGCTTTCAGAAAAGGGGTGAGAATGAGCCGTGTGAGCTGAGGAGGAGATAGCAGTGGCTTCGTGCGGTGCCTTGTTTAAATGCTCTGGGAAGTGCTGAATTGTAGTTGAGAGGGTTAACACGCAGAAAGGGATGACTCGAGTGCAATGCTCCCCTCATCGCTTTAACCTTTGCGCAGACCCTTGACGGTAATCCCCAGCGATCGCCGGTTATTTGTGATAAAGTGTTTGTCGCACTGTGTCTGTCCGATCTGAGATAATAATTTCATTAAAGGCGAGCCTCGGCAGTGAATCGCGGAGATCTCAGCTGCCCCTCCCCCAGTCTGCCATTAGTCATCTTTTATCTGCAGTTATCCCCCTCTCTTCAGAGTTCACTGACTCCCACTGAGGTACAACAACAACAAGTGCATTTATATAGCGCCTTTAACGTAGTGCGAAGCCCGAAGGCCTATCACAGGAGCCTAATCAGGCAAAATTTGACTCTGAACCACATAAGAAGATATTAGGACAGGTGACTGAAAGCTCGGTCAAAGAGGTCGGTTTTAAGGAGCGACTTAAGGGAGGAGAGAGAGGCGGAGAGGTTTAGGGAGGGAATTCCAGGGCTCGGGGCCCAGGCAGCTGAAGGCACGGCCGCCAATGGTGGAGCGATGGATATCGGGGGATGCTCAAGAGGGCAGAATTAGAGGAACGCAGAGATCTTGGAGGGTTGTGGGGCTGGAGGAGATTACAGAGATAGGGAGGGGCGAGGCCATGGAGGGATTTGAAAACAAGGATGAGATATTTGAAATCGAGGCGTTGCTTAACCAAGAGCCAATGTGGGTCAGCGAGCACAGGGGGTGATGGGCGAACGGGACTCGGTGCGAGTTAGGACACGGTCAGCCGAGTTTTGGATGACCTCTAGTTTACGGAGGGTGGAATGTAGGAGGCCGGCCAGGAGTGCGTTGGAATAGTCACTAGTGGTAACAAAGGCATGGATGAGGGTTTCAGCAGCGGGTGAGCTGAGGCGGGGCGGAGACGGGCGATGTTACGGAGGTGGAAGTAGGCGGTCTTTGTTATGCTGTGGATATGTGGTCGGAAACTCATTTCAGGGTCAAATATGACACCGAGGTTGCAAACAGTGCGGTTCAGCCTCAGACAGATGTTAGGGAGAGGGATGGAGTCAGTGGCCAGGGAACGGAGTTTGTGGCAGGGACCGAAAACAATGGCTTCGGTCTTCCCAATATTTAATTGGAGAAAATTTCTGTTCATCCAGAACTGGATGTCGGACAAGCAGTCTGACAACTTAGGGACCATGGAGGGGTCGAGAGAAGTGGTGGTGAGGTCGCTAAGCAAAAGGAAAAATATCTGACATATTGGGCAGAAACAACAAAAACCCAAAGCAAACTCAATTGCTACTTGGCCCTAAACAGACAATACAACATAGCTGATTACCTGACCATGGTAAAGGACAGCAAACTGAGAAAAATCCTGACAATGTACAGACTTAGTGAACATAGCCTGGCGATCGAAAAAGGTAGACACAGGCAGACCAGGCTACCAAGGGAGGACAGGATATGCTCTCACTGCAGTCAGGGAGTGGTGGAGACAGAGATGCACTTCCTCACAGCTTGTAGAAAATATCAGGGCATAAGGGAGAATTTCTACCCAAAATTTACAAAAATATGCCCGGATTTCAGAAAATTGAATGACGACCAAAAACTCCCATACCTACTAGGGGAAGAGAGAAGTTGCATAACACTGGTGGCACACTATGTTACAGCTTGCCATAAACAGAGGGACAACCACTAAAGATAAGATAAGAGTATATATAAATTATATGAAAGTATATTTATACACTCAGGGATATATCTGTTTATACACTGTATGGATAGATCTGTATTTTTGTGAACAAACATGAATGTTTTCCGTTGCTTTGGCAACATAAGATGTAATTTGTCATGCCAATAAAGTGATTTGAATTGAATTGAATTGAATAGAGCTGGGTGTCGTCAGCGTACATGTGGAAACTGACGCTGTGTTTTTGGATGATGTCGCCAAGGGGCAGCATGTGGATGAGAAATAGGAGGGGGGATGCCAAGGATAGGTCCTTGGGGGACACCAGAGGTAACGATGTGGGAGCGGGAAGAGAAGCTGTTGCAGGTGATTCTCTGGCTACAATTAGACAGATAAGAATGGAACCAGGCGAGTGCAGTCCCACCCAGCTGGACGACGGTGGAGAGGCGTTGGAGAAGGATGGAGTGGTCAACCGTGTCAAAGGCTGCAGACAAGTCAAGAAGGATGAGGAGGGATAGTTTACTTTTGTCACAGTCACAAAGGGTGCCATTTGTGACTTTGATAAGGGATGTTTCAGTACTGACTCTCGCTGGGGTATAGTTCTACAGGTGCTGACTCTGCATCTATCTCTGTCATTCTCTCCATATCTGTCATTCTCCTCTCTGTATCTCTCTGTCTCTATCTATGTCATTATATCCATCTCTCTCTAGCCATCAGCACTGCCCCTCCGACAGTGCAGAACTACCTCAGTACTGCCCCTCCGACAGTGCAGAACTACCTCAGTACTGCCCCTCCGACAGTGCAACACTCCCTCAGTACTGCCCCTCCGACAATGCAGAACTACCTCAGTACTGCCCCTCCGACAGTGCGGTGCTCCCTCAGTACTGCGCCTCCGACAGCGCAACACTCCCTCAGTACTGCCCCTCCGACAGTGCGGCGCTCCCTCAGTACTGCCCCTCCGACAGTGCGGCGCTCCCTCAGTACTGCCCCACGACAGTGCGGCGTTCCCTTTGTACTGCCCCTCCGACAGTGCGGCGCTCCCTCAGTACTGCCCCTCCGACAGTGCGGCGCTCCCTCAGTACCGCCCCTCCGACAGTGCGGCGCTCCCTCAGTACTGGCACCGGGGAGTGTCGGCCTGGATTGTGTGCTCAAACCTCTGGAGTGGGGACTCGAGCCCACAACTTTGGGACTCGGAGGCGAGAGAGAGGGAGTGCTGCCCACTGAGCCAGGGCCAACACTTAGGAACAGGGCAGCTTCTGGCCAGAGGGACGCGGCCTCGCACTCTCGGTTACGATGGTTTTACAGCGCTGAATTCTGTTTGCGGTTAATGAGTTGAAACAGTGACATTAATGATGATGCTAATTCAGGCCTCGAGCATCAATTAACATTTGGGAAATCGTGGCAGTTGCTGTCTTAACATGATTAAAGCTGAACTCTCCCTCGCTGTTTGAGCGGCCTCCTGACTGGGCAAACTCGGGCACCTATTGCAGGGGCTGGGGCTCCGGATGTCTTCCTGTTTTCGAAAGGCTGCCTAAGCGCAGTGGGGGATGGGATGCCGACTGGGCCAGCGGAATGGCCCAGGGCTCGGACACTGTGAGGATCCGCGAGCGCGTATCTCCCCACGTACACCCCGCGCCCTCCCCCTCCCTCCGTCCGTCGTCTCCGAGCTCTCATCGTTCCTGACATCTCACGGAGCGAAGGCATTCGCAGACCCAGCCTCCGCTGACTCAAAAGAGTTCTCACTTCCAGCCTCCAAGGCGGAGGACATTAATATATCCTGTTTGATAAAAAAGGACCGAGTGGGACCTCTTGATGGGTGTCCTGGTTTCCCAATCCCTCCACGGCCCTCGCCCCCCTCCCTATCTCTGTGACCTCCTCCAGCCCCACAACCCTCCGAGATCTCTGTAACCTCCTCCAGCCCCTACAACCCTCCCTATCTCTGTAACCTCCTCCAGCCCCTACAATCCTCCCTATGTCTGTGACCTCCTCCAGCCCCACAACCCTCTGAGATCTCTGTAACCTCCTCCAGCCCCTACAACCCTCCCTATCTCTGTAACCTCCTCCAGCCCCTACTGTAATGATATCAGCAAATAGTGATGTTATTTGCCTGTTTGATTGTCATGCCTTACCAGCATGTTTGCATGTATTGATTGCTTGTGCCTGACCAGCAGAGGGCATGTGACCGAGACAAGCAAGGCAGTTTGGGTTTAGTTTCAGTTTCGTTCTAGATGCATCACTAGCATGATGTCTCCTGTAAATGCTGTTAAAAGAGTTGAACAAGCTTTAGATTAAATGACATGCTCTTTCATAAATGTCTCGTCATTGAACCCACAAAGAAATCAATACATGGTGTCAGAAGTGATTGAAAGAGATGAAGAGAAAAAATCTGAAGTTAAATCAGCTCTCCACAGATTAGCAAGCCAAAAGAGAACATCGTTACTTACCATTAGAGAATAGCTAACGAAGTGAAAAATGGAAGGTTTACTCCCACCGGCGACGCTTCAGTTAACAGGTAATGTGGCTGAAAATTGGAGGAGATTCAAACAACATTTAGAGTTGTATTTATCAGCAATCGGAGCTGACGAGAAAGGTGATAAAATAAAAGTGTCACTGTTCTTACATGTCGTGGGTGATGAAGCGCTGGAGGTGTATAATAATTTCACATTCGCTGCTAATGGAGACAAAATGAAGCTAGATAAAATAATGGAACAGTTTGAGGCCTACTGCATACCTAAACGTAACGTGACGTTTGAGAGGCACAGATTTTTCACATGTGTACAGAAAACGGGTGAGACTATTGATCAGTATGTGACTGAACTGAGAAACCAAAGCAAAACATGTGAATTTGGGGGACTGACAGACTCGCTGATAAAAGACAGACTGGTGTGTGGTATTCCAGATAATGGTCTAAGGGAAAGACTGCTAAGAGAGCAAGATCTAGACCTGGGAAAAGCCATAGCACTGTGTAGGGCTACAGAGACTGTGAAGTTGCAGGCAAAAGAGCTGTTCAGTGACAATAGCTGCAATGTGGATGCAGTGAGAAAGAACGGACACAAACCGTTTAACAAAAAGAGCGCCAATGTGAAAAAAGAGGCGTGGCCAGTGAACAAAAATGAAAGGGGCAATCGAAAGTCATGTAGTCAATGCGGTACACAGCATCCACCAAGAAAGTGTCCAGCATATGGTAAAACATGCAATAGTTGCAACAAAAACAACCATTATGCCCGTTGCTGCAAGAACCAAGTGCAACAAAGCAAGGTCCATGCAGTAGATGAAAGCGACATAAAGGAGTTCTATGTAGATGTTGTGTCTGAAAACAAAAAAGAAGAAAGAGACTGGATGTTGACACTAAAAGTGAATGACATACACATTCCATTTAAATTGGATACTGGAGCACAAGTTAATGTGATATCAGAGACTGATTTTAAGAAAATTAGACCCAGACCAAAGATACATGGAATACAAGTGAAAGTGACAGGATACTCAGGTACTGATATACCAGTGAAAGGAAGATGCATTGTCAAAGTAACACACAAGGACAGAGAGCACACGCTAGCATTAATCGTGGTGCCAAAGGATGTGCAAGCCATACTAGGTTTAAAAGCCTGTGAGAGACTGAACCTGGTAAAGAGAGTCCTCGTTGTGGAAAGCGAAGGAGAGACAGTCTATGATGAACTGAATGTTGCGTACACACCGGGTAAGCTGATGTATACAGCAGACACGTTGTCCAGAGCTGTAGACCCAAGTGAGCCCGCAAACACCACAATGGATGAAAAAGTGAACGCCTACGTGGACATGATCACAAGTGCACTGCCCATAGCAGATGCAAAAATGGAGCTCATAAAGACTGAGACAAACAAAGATGAAACAATGAGACGACTGAGGAAAAGCATCTTGGATGGATGGCCCAACATGAAGCAAGACTGCTCACCTGACATAGCAGAGTACTGGAACTGCAGGGCGGAACTATCAGTGGTCGAAGACATCATCTACAAAGGAAGTAAAATAGTTATCCCAAAGAGTCTGAGAAAAGAGATGCTAAAAAGGATCCATGGAGGACATCTGGGAATCGAAAAGTGTAAGAAAAGAGCACGAGAGGTGATGTACTGGCCACGAATCAACCAAGATGTGACAAATGAGGTGTCAAACTGCACAATATGCCTGAAATATCGAGCAAGCAATCCGGTAGAACCACTAAAGCCACACCCAGCGCCAGACAGACCTTACCAGAAGGTAGGCGCTGACCTATTCGTATGTCAAGGGAAGGACTATCTTGTAGTCACAGACTATTACTCCCTGTATCCAGAGGTTTGTAGACTGCCCACCACCACTGCAGATGCTGTGATAACATGTATGAAAGCCATATTCTCCAGACATGGCGTGGCAAGCGAGGTCTTCACAGACAACGGACCTCAGTTTTACAATGCAAGTTTCCGACACTTTGCCAAAGAGTGGGACTTTGTCCACACAACGTCAAGTCCTCACTTTCCACAGTCCAATGGTCTAGTGGAAAAATCAGTCCAGACAGTGAAAAGACTGATGTACAAGGCAAAAGACAGTGGAACTGACTTCTACCAGAGCATGCTTGTATACCGCACAATGCCGCTCGAGTGTGGTATGTCACCAGCCCAACTCCTTATGGGACGTATGCTAAGGTCAAACCTACCCATCCCGGAGAACCTCCTGAAAACAAAAGAGGGGGAGAAAGTGAGGAAGTTCAAAGAGCAACAGAAAGAAAAGCAAAAGTACTACTATGACAGAGGAACACAAAACCTACCTGAACTCCACACTGGTGACCAAGTAAGGTTCAAAGACAAAACAAACACGTGGACTCAGAAGGGAACTGTCCTGAGTGAAGTTCAACCAAGATCATACACCATTCAGACAGATGAGGGTGCTGTTCTGAGAAGAAATCGTCGAGATCTTCTCATGGGACCAGCCACAGCAGGTCAAAAGACTGACACTGTTGAACAACCTGTTCACACAGCAAGTCAAAAGACTGATACTGTTGAACAACCTGATCACACAGCTGAGAACACATCATCTGAGGCAACAACTCAGATTCAAGGACAATCAATCAGAAAATCCTCAAGACACGTGAAGCCTCCTGAGAGACTCATTGAGCAAATTTAAGGACTATTGTTATAGAAGGAAGTAATGTTATCTTATTCTTTCTTCAAGTTCTAGTGTATTGACATATTTCATGTGAACACACAAAGCAAGGTTAAAAAACCTTGATCATGATAATGTAAGTTCATTAAGTGTTACAGTTAAAATGCAAATTAATACAAAGAAAACATGTTGTTAGTTAAAAGTAAAATACTTTTGTTTTAAAAAAGGGAGATGTAATGATATCAGCAAATAGTGATGTTATTTGCCTGTTTGATTATCATGCCTTACCAGCATGATTGCATGTATTAATTGCTTGTGCCTGACCAGCAGAGGGCATGTGACCGAGACAAGCAAGGCAGTTTGGGTTTAGTTTCAGTTTCGTTCTAGATGCATCACTAGCATGATGTCTCCTGTAAATGCTGTTAAAAGAGTTGAACAAGCTTTAGATTAAAAGACATTCTCTTTCATAAATGTCTCGTCATTGAACCCACAAAGAAATCAATACACCTACAACCCTCCCTATCTCTATAACCTCCTCCAGCCCCTACAACCCTCCCTATCTCTGTAACCTCCTCCAGCCCCTACAACCCTCCCTATCTCTGTAACCTCCTCCAGCCCTACAACCCTCCCTATCTCTGTAACCTCCTCCAGCCCCACAACCCTCCCTATCTCTGTAACCTCCTCCAGCCCTACAACCCTCCCTATCTCTGTATCTTCCTCCAGCCCCTACAACCCTCCCTATCTCTGTAACCTCCTCCAGCCCCACAACCCTCCCTATCTCTGTAACCTCCTCCAGCCCCACAACCCTCCCTATCTCTGTAACCTCCTCCAGCCCCTACAACCCTCCCTATCTCTGTAACTTCCTCCAGCCCCTACAACCCTCCCTATCTCTGTATCCTCCTCCAGCCCCTACAACCCTCCCTATCTCTGTAACCTCCTCCAGCCCCACAACCCTCCCTATCTCTGTAACCTCCTCCAGCCCCACAACCCCCCCTATCTCTGTAACCTCCTCCAGCCCCTACAACCCTCCCTATCTCTGTAACCTCCTCCAGCCCCACAACCCTCCCTATCTCTGTAACCTCCTCCAGCCCCGACAACCCTCCCTATCTCTGTAACCTCCTCCAGCCCCACAACCCTCCCTATCTCTGTAACCTCCTCCAGCCCCTACAACCCTCCCTATCTCTGTAACTTCCTCCAGCCCCTACAACCCTCCCTATCTCTGTAACCTCCTCCAGCCCCACAACCCTCCCTATCTCTGTAACCTCCTCCAGCCCCTACAACCCTCCCTATCTCTGTAACTTCCTCCAGCCCCTACAACCCTCCCTATCTCTGTAACCTCCTCCAGCCCCACAACCCTCCCTATCTCTGTAACCTCCTCCAGCCCCTACAACCCTCCCTATCTCTGTAACCTCCTCCAGCCCCACAACCCTCCCTATCTCTGTAACCTCCTCCAGCCCCTACAACCCTCCCTATCTCTGTAACCTCCTCCAGCCCCTACAACCCTCCCTATCTCTGTAACCTCCTCCAGCTCCTACAACCCTCCCTATCTCTGTAACCTCCTCCAGCCCTGCAACCCTCCGAGATCTCGGCGCTCCTCCAATTCCACCCTCTTGAGCATCCCCCCGATTTCCATCGCTCCACCATTGGCGGCCGTGCCTTCAGCTGCCTGGGCCCTAAGCTCTGGAATTCCCTCCCTAAACCTCTCCGCCTCTCTCTGCTCCTTTAAGACGCTCCTTAAAACCGGCGTCTTTGACCGAGTTTTTGGTCACCTGTCCCAATTTCTGCCCAGAATGTACATGCGCATGAGCGCAGGATCGGGATGGACTGCGCCTCCTCCCCCCCCGCCCCCACCCCGGTGGAATTTCCTGCCAGCGCTCAGTCTCGGATCAGACGTGGGATCGGTCTGTGCCCGTTTACCCGTGTCCCGGCAACGGTGGGGGTTGGGGACTGGTGATGGAATTAAAACAACGATCAGCAGAGCGCAAGGAGCAGGCAGGATGATTGATGTGTACGAGATAACGGGCCAGGGGGCAAGAACTCGTGACTCGAAGCTTCCTGCTCCAGCTCCACTCTCTGTCAACACAATTACAGTCTCGGAGCTGGGATTTATCTCGATTTTATACCAGTGATTTCAGCACTAAATCCGATTCTTTACTTCAAACGAATAAAAGTTTTATTACATGGCAGACAATCAAATTACGTTTCTGACACAGCTCCCTCGTTCTCTCCTGTTTATCTCCGTTTCTGCCTTTCTGTCTCTCAATCTGTCTCTGTCTGTCTGATCGCCTCTCTCTCTTTCTCTATCTCTCTCGCTCTCTCTGTCTCACACACTCTCACGACACTCTCGGCACGTCTAACTTGCTGTTTATCTCTCTCTGCATCTCTCACTCTCTCTCTCTCTCTCTGTCTCTCTCTCTGTCTCGCTCTCTCTATCTCTCTCTACATCTCTCTCTCTATCTCTCTCTCTGTCTCGCTCTCTCTATCTCTCTCTACATCTCTCTCTTTATCTCTCTCCACTCACTCTCTCTCTCTATCTCTTCATCTTTCTCCTGCCTCTATCTCTCTCTCTCTCTCACTCTCTCTATCTCTCTCTTTCTATATCTCTCTATCTCTCTCTGTGTGTCTCTCTCTCTGTGTCTCTCTCTCTCTCTTTCTCTCTCTCTCTGTCTTTCTATCTCTCTGTCTCTATCTCTCTCTCTCTCTGTCTCTCTCTTTCTGTCTCGGTGGCTCTATCACTCTGTCTCTGTCTCTCTCTCTCTGACTCTCTCGCTCTCTCTCTGTATCTGTCTCTGTCTCTCTCTCTCTCTCTCTGTCTCTCTCTATGTCTCTCTATCTCTGTCTCTCTCTGTCGCTCTCGCTCTGTCTCTCTCTCTATCTCCCTCTCTGTCTCTATCTCTCTCTCTGTCTCTCTCATTATCTCTATCTCTGTCTCTGTCTTTATCACTCTCTCTCTATCTCTATCTCTGTCGCTCTCTATCTCTCTCTCCCTCTCTCTCTCTCTATCTCTCTCTATCTCATTGTCTCTCTCTCTCTCTCGCTGTCTCTATCACTCTCTCTCTGTCGTCTCTCTCTATCTCTCTCTGTCTCTCTCTATCTCTCTCTATCTCATTGTCTCTCTCTCTCTCTCGCTGTCTCTATCACTCTCTATCTCTCTCTCTGTCGTCTCTATCTCTCTCTGTCTCTATCTCTCACGATCTCTCTGTCTCTCTCTCTCTGTCTCTATCACTCTCTGTCTCTCTCTCTCTCTATCTCTCTCTCTGTCTCTATCACTCTCTATCTCTCTCTCTCTGTCTCTCTCTCTGTCTCTTTCTCTGTCTCTCTCTGTCTCTCTGTCTCTTTCTCTCTGTCTCTCTCTCTCTGTCTGTCTCTCTCTTTCTCTATCTCTCTGTCTCTTTCTGTCGCTCTCTGTCTCTCTCTCTCATTGTCTCTCTCTCTCTCTGTCTCTGTCACTCTCTCTCTCTCTCTGTCTCTATCACTCTCTAAATTCAATTCAATTCAATTCCAAATTGCTTTATTGGCATGACAAGATACATCTTATGTTGCCAAAGCACAGAAATACATGTATGATTGACCACATAAACACCGATCTAGACATACAGTGTATAGACAAGTATACCCATGTATACATAGCTATATGCACATATAATATGCATATAATCTTTTCTTAGATTTAATGTGTCACTGGTTGTCCCTCTGCTTGTGGCAAGCTGTAACATAGTTTGCCGCTATAGTTACACATTTTCTCTGTTCCCCCAATAGATATGGGAGTTTTTGGAGGTCATTCAAATTTTTGAATTCAGGGCATATTTTTGTGAATTTTGGGTAGAAATTCTCCCTCATGTCCTGATAGTTTCCGCAAGTTGTGAGGAAGTGCACCTCTGTCTCCACCACTCCCTGACTGCAGTGAGAGCATATCCTGTCCTCGCTTGGCAGCCGGGTCTGCCTGTGTCTGCCTTTTTCGCTGGCCAGGCTATGTTCACTAAGTCTGTACATTGTCAAGGTTTTTCTCAGTTTGCTATCCTTTACCATGGTCAGGTATTCAGCCATGTTGTATTGTCTGTTTAGGGCCAAATAACAATCGAGTTTGTTTTGGGTTTTTGTCGTTTCTGTCCAATAGGTCAAGTATTTTTCCTTTTGTTTAGTGATAATTGTGTTGGGTTGAATTCTCTGTGCTAGGGTGTCACTGTCCTGGGGCTGGTTATTATTATTAGTGTTGGTAGTTACTTCACTGAGTCCCAGGACTAGTTGACTGAGGGGACTCTTCTCTATGGTCATCTCTTGGCATTTCAAGGCATCATAATGATAGCAGTGGGGGTTGCTCATTTTTAGGTGTTTCCAAAATTTGATGGCTCGTTTTTGGATATTAATTAGTAGTGGATATTGGCCTAGTTCTGCCCTGCATGCATTGTTTGTGGTTTTCCTCTGAGTCCGGAGGATACTTTTACAGAATTCTGCATGCAGGATTTCAATTGGGTGTTTGTCCCATTTTGCGAATTCTTGTTGTGTTAGCGGACCCCACACCTCACTGCCATAGAGTGCAATTGGTTCAATTACTGATTTAAACATTTTGAGCCAAATGACAATTGGAACTTCTATTTGGGTTGACTTCTTGATGGCATAGAGAGCCCTTCTTGCTTTCTCTTTCAGTTCATTCACAGCCAGATGAAAGTTTCCCGTAGAACTGATTTTTAGGCCTAGGTATGTGTAATTTGTAGTTTGTTCGATTTTAGTTGCTCCTATTGTGAAGTTTATTCTGGGTCCCTGATGTCTGGATATTTGCTGGAACACCAGAACTTTGTTTTTTTGGGGATTTATTGTCAGGGCCCAGGTCTGACAGAATGACTCTAGCAGATCCAGGTTCCGCTGTAGTCCCTCCTCAGTTGGTGAGAGCAGAACCAGGTCATCTGCATAGAGGAGGAATTTAACCTTGGAGTCATATAGGGTGAGGCCAGGTGCTGTAGATTGTTCAAGTAGTTTTGCCAATTCATTTATGTAAATATTAAAGAGTGTCGGTGAGATAGGCGAGCCCTGCGCCACTCCATGCCCCTGTGAGAAATATTTTGTTTGTTTGTCTCCAATTTTAACTGCACATTTATTGTTTGTATACATTGATTTAATTACATCATATGTTTTTCCCCCTACCCCACTTTCAATAAGTTTCAAGAATAGACCGTCGTGCCAAATAGAATCGAAAGCCTTCTGGAAATCTATAAAGCAGGCAAAAATTTTGCTTTTGTTTTGGTGAACATGTTTGTCAATTAGGGTGTGTAGAGTGAAAATATGGTCCGATGTTCTATAATTTGGTAAGAATCCTATTTTGCTTTTACTCAAGACATCGTGCTCCTCAAGGAAATTTATAAGTCTTTTGTTTATGATACTACAGAATATCTTCCCCAGGTTACTGTTCACACAGATGCCTCGATAGTTATTTGGGTCAACTTTGTCTCCACTTTTGTATATGGGCGTTATGAGTCCTTTGTTCCAGATATCAGGGAAGTAACCGACACTCAGAGCCAAGTTGAAGAGTTTTAGGATAGCCAATTTCATTTTATCATCAGTGTGTTTAATCATCTTGTTTAGGATGCCATCTGCACCGCAAGCTTTGCTTGGTCGCAGGTCCTTGAATTTTTCAAGTAGCTCTTTTTCAGTTATTGGGTGGTCTAATGGGTTTTGTTGGTCTTTTATGGCCAGTTCGAGCTTTTCCAATTCTTTGCATATTAGATCTTGCTCTGGGCTTAGTGTGTTTTTCTGGTATAATTTTCCAAAATGGTTTTCCCATATGTCTCCATTTTGAATGGGCAATTCTTCGCGTTGCTTTTTGTGTAATGTATTCCAGTTGTCCCAGAAACAATTAGAATCGATAGATTCCTCAATGGAGCTGAGTTTATTCTTAATATACTGTTCTTTCTTGGCTCTGAGTGTGTTTTTATATTGTGTTAGTGCCTGACAATAAGCAAGGTGTAGTTCCTCGTTTTCTGGTTGTCTGTGTTTTTGGTTTGATATCTCTCTCTGTCTCTCTGTCTCTCTCTCTGTCTCTATCACTCTCTATCTCTCTCTCTCAGTCTCTCTCTCTCTATCTCTCTCTCGGTCTTACTATATCTCTCTGTTTCTTTGATGACTGCTCATTGCTACTTTGACAAATCCAGCTTACGTTAAAGAATTCCTGCAAGTTCCCAACAGTGTCAAGTTGAGAAGTACCAGAACACCCAGAACATGAGACCGCAAATGTTTATTCAGGTTAAGGACAGCCTCTGTGACGATCGTAACAATTAATCTCAAAGCCTCTGAGCCCTGAGCTTCCAAAAACTTCACAAAACGTAAACTTCGTTCCAAATCACCCCACACCTAGAGTACGGGTTCCACAGACACTGACTCTCACTGGGGTACAGTTCCACAGACACTGACTCTCACTGGGGTACAGTTCTACAGACACTGACTCTCACTGGGGTACAGTTCCACAGACACTGACTCTCACTGGGGTGCAGTTCCACAGACACTGACTCTCACTGAGGTACAGTTCCACAGACACTGACTCTCACTGGGGTACAGTTCCACACACACTGACTCTCACTGGGGTACAGTTCCACACACACTGACTCTCACTGGGGTACAGTTCCACAGACACTGACTCTCACTGGGGTACAGTTCCACAGACACTGACTCTCACTGAGGTACAGTTCCACAGACACTGACTCTCACTGGGGTACAGTTCCAGAGACACTGACTCTCACTGGGGTACAGTTCCACAGACACTGACTCTCACTGGGGTACAATTCCACAGACACTGACTCTCACTGGGGTAGAGTTCCACAGACACTGACTCTCACTGGGGTACAGTTCCACAGACACTGACTCTCACTGGGGTAGAGTTCCACAGACACTGACTCTCACTGGGGTACAGTTCTACATACACTGACTCTCACTGGGGTACATTTCCACAGACACTGACTCTCACTGGGGTACAGTTCCACAGACAGCGACTCTCACTGGGGTACAGTTCCACAGACACTGACTCTCACTGGGGTATAGTTCCACAGACACTGACTCTCACTGGGGTACAGTTCCACAGACACTGACTCTCACTGGGGTACAGTTCCGCAGACACTGACCCTCCCTGGGGAACAGTTCCACAGACACTGACTCTCACTGAGGCACAGTTCCACAGACACTGACTCTCACTGGGGTACAGTTCCACAGACACTGACTCTCACTGGGGTACAGTTCCACAGACACTGACTCTCACTGGGGTACAGTTCCACAAACACTGACTCTCACTGGGGTACAGTTCCACAGACACTGACTTCACTGGGGTACAGTTCCACAGACACTGACTCTCACTGGGGTACAGTTCCACAGACACTGACTCTCACTGGGGTACAGTTCCACAGACACTGACTCTCACTGGGGTACAGTTCCACACACACTGACTCTCACTGGGGTACAGTTCCACAGACACTGACTCTCACTGCGGTACAGTTCCACAGACACTGACTCTCACTGGGGTACAGTCACACACTGACTCTCACTGGGGTACAGTTCCACACACACTGACTCTCACTGGGGTACAGTTCCACAGACACTGACTCTCACTGGGGTACAGTTCTATAGACATTGACTCTCACTGGGGTACAGTTCCACAGGCACTGACTCTCACTGGGGTACAGTTCCACAGACACTGACTCTCACTGGGGTACAGTTCCACAGACACTGACTCTCACTGGGGCACAGTTCCACAGACACTGACTCTCACTGGGGTACATTTCCACAAACACTGACTCTCACTGCGGTACTGTTCCACAGACACTGACTTCACTGGGGTACAGTTCCACAGACGCTGACTCTCACCGGGGTACAGTTCCACACACACTGACTCTCACTGGGGAACAGTTCCACAGACACTGACTCTCACTGGGGTAGAGTTCCACACACTGACTCTCACTGGGGTACAGTTCCACAGACACTGACTCTCACTGGGGTACAGTTCCACACACTGACTCTCACTGGGGTAGAGTTCCACACACTGACTCTCACTGGGGTACAGTTCCACAGACACTGACTCTCACTGGGGTACAGTTCCACAGATACTGACTCTCACTGGGGTAGAGTTCCACAGACACTGACTCTCACTGGGGTACAGTTCCACAGATACTGACTCTCACTGGGGTACAGTTCCACAGTGTGGTAAACCACTTTTATCGTTCACTATCGTTACACTATGGTTATCACTGTTTATGTCATTACACTATGGTTATCACTGTTTACACTGTTGTATCACTACACAAGGTCACCTCTTGTCACGCTGTTATACCTGGGCTGACCACAGCTGACTCCGCCCCATGGCTCCACCTGGTTGCCCAGGTATAAAGGTGGTCGACTGGCTGGTATTCCTCCTTGTTGGATCCGATCACCCACGAGGGTGGGCTCTGTTATTTAGCCAATAAAAACCTATAGTTACTAACTTAACTCGTCACTTTTCATGAACTGAATTGATAGGTATATCAATTTTATTGGCTAAATTTTGAAATGTCTTCAACGGAGCAGCCAAACGACCAGTCAGACGTACAGCCTCAGCCAAACGGCCATCTACAACAGCCCCAGCAGCCGGCCTGGCTGCGAGCCCTCCGACCGCCGTACCTGGATCTAAACCCACAGGCAGCGAACTCAGCCCTCGACTTCGAACACTGGCTGAGCTGTTTCGAATCCTACCTGGGAGAATGCGGCGTGCCTCCGGGATCCAAACTAAGAGTTCTGACCGCCCAGGTGAGCCCTAAAGTATTTGCATTCATCCGGGACCTTGCTACATACGAGGACGCCCTCAACCTGCTGAAAGAGCAGTACCGGAGCCCTGTAAATTCTATGTATGCCAGACATCTCCTAAGATCCCGCTCGCAACAGCCAGGAGAGTCTGTAGATGAATTTTTACGGGCGCTACAAACACTCGGCAGGGACTGTGACTTTAAAGCAGTAACGGCTGCAGAAAATACTGAAGGGAATATCCGCGATGCCTTCGTGAAAGGCCTTCGGTCCGACTACTCACGGCAAAGACTGCTCGAATCAAAGGACCTCGACTTGAATACAACTGCAGCCCTCGCTCGCTCTCTGGAAGTGGCCCATCGGGACCTCGAGGCGTACTCCAGGTACTGTGCTGCGCGACCCTGGGACTCGGGCCCGACCCCGGCCGCAATACCCCTCGCACCGCCGCCTCTGGGACCTACCACAGCGTCGGCGTCCCGGAGCCGATCGGGACCGCCACCCCCGGTACCGGCTGCGACATCGGAGCCCCGCGATCGGGCCGCCGGCTGCTTCTTCTGTGGCCAGGCAAAACACCCGAGGGCGCGCTGCCCTGCAAGAAACGCGACCTGCTCCGACTGCCACAAGAAAGGCCACTTCGCGAAGGCCTGCAGGGGGAAAGCCACAGACGCCAGCAGTGCCTCATGCGAGCTGTGGGGGCGGCCATCTTTCATCAAGGCCACAGATGCCAGTATCCCCTCGTGTGAGTCGTGGGGGTGGCCATCTTTGATCAAGGCCACCGACGCCGGCAGTGCCTCATGTGAGTTGTGGGGGCGGCCATCTTCTCCGCCATTTTATTCAACGCCATGGGCACCGCCATTTTGTCCACCACACTCGACCGCCACCTTGTCTCCAGACCCGACCACCGCCTCACCCGCAGACTACAGCAGCTCGCTCAGCCATACACTAGCCTCCGTCACACTTGACCAAGCTCGCCCGCATCACCTGTCCAAGTCCATGATGGACATCAAAGTAAACGGCCACGCCACGACCTGCCTGTTCGACAGCAGAAGCACGGAGAGTTTCATCCATCCAGACACGGTGAGCCACTACTCCCTCACTGTCCGGCCAACGCGCAACCGAATCTCGATGGCGTCGAGGTCCCATTCTACAGACATCAGCGGCTACTGTGTTGTGACCCTGTCGGTTAGGGGCACGGAGTATAAAAATTTTAAACTTCTCGTCCTGCCCCAGCTCTGCGCTGCCGTCCTACTAGGGCTGGACTTCCAATCCCACCTTCAAAGTGTCACTTTGGCATACGGTGGACCCCTCCCCCCACTCACAGTCGACAACCAGCAGCGTTTAAACCGCCCACCACGTACCACCTGCAGCCTATCCACCCTCAAGGTCCCGCCCCCCTCCCTGTTCGCCAACCTCACCCGCGACTGTAAATCCGTCGCTACCAAGAGTAGGCGGTACAGCGCCGGGGACAGAGCTTTTATTAGCTCTGAGGTGCAGCGTCTCCTGAAGGAGGGCATCATCGAGAGGAGCAACAGCCCCTGGCATGCCCAGGTCGTAGTCGTTAAGACCGGCGATAAAAACCGCCTGGTCATCGACTACAGCCAAACCATAAACCGGTACACCCAGCTGGACGCATACCCCCTTCCCCGCATATCTGATATGGTCAATCAGATTGCACAGTACCGGGTATTCTCTACCATCGACCTTAAGTCGGCCTATCACCAACTCCCTATCCGCCCTGAGGACCGCCAGTATACCGCCTTCGAGGCGAATGGCCGCCTCTACCACTTCCTTAGGGTTCCCTTCGGCGTCACCAACGGGGCTTCGGTCTTCCAAAGGGAGATGGACCGGATGGTTGACCAGAACGGGCTGCATGCCACGTTCCCTTATCTAGATAACGTCACCATCTGCGGCCGCGACCGGCAGGACCATGATGTTAATCTGGAGAGATTCCTCCGTACGGCCCAACGGCTGAACCTCACCTACAATAAGGAGAAATGTGTGTTTAACACCTCGCGTCTTGCCATCCTCGGCTGCGTAGTAGAGAACGGAGTCATCGGCCCCGACCCCGAAAGAATGCGCCCCCTCATGGAGCTTCCCCTCCCCCACTGTCCAAAGGCGCTGAAGAGAACCCTGGGGCTCTTCACCTACTATGCCCAATGGGTGCCGAATTATGCGGACAAAGCCAGACCCCTCATGAAGTCCACCTCCTTCCCCCTGACGGCAGAAGCATGCGCAGCCTTCTCCCTCATAAAGGGAGACATTGCTAAGGCCACAATGCACGCGGTGGATGAGTCTATCCCTTTCCAAGTGGAGAGCGATGCATCCGACTTCGCCCTAGCTGCAACCCTTAACCAGGAGGGGAGGCCTGTGGCCTTCTTCTCAAGGACCCTCCAGGGCCCTGAGATCCGACACTCTTCGGTCAAGAAGGAGGCCCAGGCGATCATGGAGGCAGTACGACGCTGGAGGCATTACCTGGCAGGCAAACGATTTACCCTCCTCACCGACCAGCGTTCGGTCGCCTTTATGTTTAATAACAAGCTGAGGGGCAAAATCAAGAACGACAAGATCTTGAGGTGGAGAATCGAGCTCTCCACCTATGATTATGATATCTTGTACCGGCCTGGTAAACTGAACGAACCCCCAGATGCTCTATCACGAAGTACATGCGCCAACGTGCAAATTGATAGACTGCAGACCCTGCACAACGACCTCTGCCACCCCGGGGTCACCAGACTTTACCACTTAATTAAGGCCCGCAACCTGCCCTACTCCATCGAGGAGGTCAGGACCATGACCAGGAACTGCCAGACCTGTGCCGAATGCAAACCGCATTTCTTTAGGCCGGACAGAGCAAGCCTGATCAAGGCCACCCGCCCCTTCGAGCGCTTGAGCATCGATTTTAAGGGGCCCCTCCCGTCCTCTGACCGTAATGTGTACTTCCTCAACATTGTTGATGAGTACTCCCGTTTCTCCCCTTCGCCTTCCCCTGCCCAGACATGACCAGTACCACGGTCATCAAATGCCTGAACGACCTCTTCGCCTTGTTCGGGTTCCCAAACTATATACATAGCGACCGGGGCTCATCCTTCATGAGCGAGGAACTTCACCAGTTCCTACTAGCGAGAGGCATTGCTGCAAGCAGGACCACCAGCTACAACCCCCGAGGGAACGGCCAGGTGGAAAGAGAGAACGCGACTGTCTGGAAGGCCGTTCTCTTAGCCTTAAAGTCTAAGGGCCTCCCAACCTCTCGCTGGCAGGAAGACCTCCCGGCAGCGCTGCATTCCATCTGGTCACTGCTTTGCACTGCCATTAACGCCACCCCCCATGAACGAATGTTTGTTTTCCCCAGGAAGTCGACTACGGGAACCTCGCTACCAACATGGCTGACTTCTCCGGGGCCCGTCTTGCTGCGAAAGCACGTGAGGGCCCATAAAATGGACCCCCTGGTCGAGAGGGTGGACCTCCTGCACGCCAACCCCCAGTACGTCTATGTGGCATACCCAGACGGGCGGGAGGACACAGTCTCCTTACGAGACCTCGCACCCTAGGGCATCCCTGAGACACCACCGTTACCCCCCACCACTCCCCCAAATCCAGCCCAGGTAGACGGCATGCCGGAACCCCATGAGCCTTCGCCGACCACGCAGACACCAGCATTAACATCGGATACTGCATCACCGCCGCCGCCGCTGCGCCGATCAGAAAGGCTTACGAGGCCTCCGGACAGACTGACATACCCGAACTGGTAGTACACTTCACCCCGCCGGACTCAAATTTAAACAAGGGGTGAATGTGGTAAACCACTTTTATCGTTCACTATCGTTACACTATGGTTATCACTGTTTATATCGTTACACTATGGTTATCACTGCTTACACTGTTGTATCACTACACAAGGTCACCTCTTGTCACGCTGTTATACCTGGGCTGACCACAGCAGACTCCGCCCCATGGCTCCGCCTGCTTGCCCAGGTATAAAGGTGGTCGACTGGCTGGTATTCCTCCTTGTTGGATCCGATCACCCACGAGGGTGGGCTCTGTTATTTAGCCAATAAAAACCTATAGTTACTAACTTAACTCGTCGCTTTTCATGAACTGAATTGATAGGTATATCACACAGAAACTGACTCTCACTGGGGTACAGTTCCACAGACACTGACTCTCACTGGGGTACAGTTCCACAGACACTGACTCTCACTGGGGTACAGTTCCACAGACACTGACTCTCACTGGGGTACAGTTCCACAGACACTGACTCTCACTGGGGTACAGTTCAACAGACACTGACTCTCACTGGGGTACAGTTCCATAGACACTGACTCTCACTGGGGTACAGTTCCACAGACACTGACTCTCACTGGGGTACAGTTCCACAGACACTGACTCTCACTGGGGTACAGTTCCACAGACACTGACTCTCACTGGGGTACAGTTCCACACACACTGACTCTCACTGGGGTACAGTTCCACACACACTGACTCTCATTGGGGTACAGTTCCACAGACACTGACTCTCACTGGGGTACAGTTCCACAGACACTGTCTCTCACTGGGGTACAGTTCCACAGACACTGACTCTCACTGGGGTACAGTTCCACAGACACTGACCCTAACTGGGGTACAGTTCCACAGACACTGACTCTCACTGGGGTACAGTTCCACAGCCACTGACTCTCACTGGGGTACAGTTCCACAGTCACTGACTCTCACTGGTGTACAGTTCCACAGACACTGACTCTCACTGGGGTACATTTCCACAGACACTGACTCTCACTGGGGTACAGTTCCACAGACACTGACTCTCACTGGGGTACAGTTCCACAGACATTGACACTCACTGGGGTACAGTTCCACAGACACTGACTCTCTCTGGGGTACAGTTCCACAGACATTGACTCTCGCTGGGGTACAGTTCCACAGACACTGACCCTCACTGGGGTACAGTTCCACAGACACTGACTCTCACTGGGGTACAGTTCCACAGCCACTGACTCTCACTGGGGTACAGTTCCACAGTCACTGACTCTCACTGGTGTACAGTTCCACAGACAATGACTCTCACTGGGGTACATTTCCACAGACCCTGACTCTCACTGGGGTACAGTTCCACAGACACTGACTGTCACTGGGGTACAGTTCCACAGACATTGACACTCACTGGTGTACAGTTCCACAGACAATGACTCTCACTGGGGTACATTTCCACAGACCCTGACTCTCACTGGGGTACAGTTCCACAGACACTGACTCTCACTGGGGTACAGTTCCACAGACATTGACTCTCACTGGGGTACAGTTCCACAGACACTGACTCTCACTGGGGTACAGTTCCACAGGCACTGACTCACACTGGGGTACAGTTCCACAGACACTGACCCTCACTGGGGTACAGATCCACAGACACTGACTTTCATTGGGTACAGTTCCACAGACACTGACTCTCACTGGGGTACAGTTCCACAGACACTGCCTCTCACTGGGGTACAGTGCCACAGACACTGACTCTCACTGGGGTACAGTTCCACAGACACTGACTCTCACTGGGGTACAGTTCCACACACACTGACTCTCACTGGGGTACAGTTCCACAGACACTGACTCTCACTGGGGTACAGTTCTATAGACACTGACTCTCACTGGGGTACAGTTCCACAGACACTGACTCTCACTGGGGTACAGTTTCACAGACACTGACTCTCACTGGGGTACAGTTTCACAGACACTGACTCTCACTGGGGTACAGTTTCACAGACACTGACTCTCACTGGGGTACAGTTTCACAGACACTGACTCTCACTGGGGTACAGTTTCACAGACACTGACTCTCACTGGGGAACAGTTCCACAGACACTGACTCTCACTGGGGTACAGTTTCACAGACACTGACTCTCACTGGGGTATATTTCCAGAAACACTGACTCTCACTGGGGTACAGTTCCACAGACGCTGACTCTCACTGGGGTACAGTTTCACAGACACTGACTCTCACTGGGGTACAGTTTCACAGACACTGACTCTCACTGGGGAACAGTTCCACAGACACTGACTCTCACTGGGGTACAGTTCCACAGATACTGACTCTCACTGGGGTAGAGTTCCACACACTGACTCTAAGTGGGGTACAGTTTCACAGACACTGTCTCTCACTGGGGAACAGTTCCACAGACACTGACTCTCACTGTGGTACAGTTCCACAGATACTGACTCTCACTGGGGTACAGTTCCACAGACACTGACTCTCACTGGGGTACATTTCCACAGACACTGACTCTCACTGGGGTACAGTTCCACAGATACTGACTCTCACTGGGGTACAGTTCCACAGACACTGACTCTCACTGGGGTACATTTCAACAGACACTGACTCTCACTGGGGTACAGTTCCACAGAAACTGACTCTCACTGGGGTACAGTTCCACAGACACTGACTCTCACTGGGGTACAGTTCCACAGACACTGACTCTCACTGGGGTACAGTTCCACAGACACTGACTCTCACTGGTGTACAGTTCCACAGACACTGACTCTCACTGGGGTACAGTTCCACAGTCACTGACTCTCACTGGGGTACAGTTCCACAGACCCTGACTCTCACTGGGGTACAGTTCCACAGTCACAGACTCTCACTGGGGTACAGTTCCACAGACACTGACTCTCACTGGGGTACAGTTCCACAGTCACTGACTCTCACTGGTGTACAGTTCCACAGACACTGACTCTCACTGGGGTACAGTTCCACAGTCACTGACTCTCACTGGGGTACAGTTCCACAGACTCTTACTGTCACTGGGGTACAGTTCCACAGACATTGACACTCACTGGTGTACAGTTCCACAGACAATGACTCTCACTGGGGTACATTTCCACAGACCCTGACTCTCACTGGGGTACAGTTCCACAGACACTGACTCTCACTGGGGTACAGTTCCACAGACATTGACTCTCACTGGGGTACAGTTCCACAGACACTGACTCTCACTGGGGTACAGTTCCACAGGCACTGACTCACACTGGGGTACAGTTCCACAGACACTGACCCTCACTGGGGTACAGATCCACAGACACTGACTTTCATTGGGTACAGTTCCACAGACACTGACTCTCACTGGGGTACAATTCCACAGACACTGCCTCTCACTGGGGTACAGTGCCACAGACACTGACTCTCACTGGGGTACAGTTCCACAGACACTGACTCTCACTGGGGTACAGTTCCACACACACTGACTCTCACTGGGGTACAGTTCCACAGACACTGACTCTCACTGGGGTACAGTTCTATAGACACTGACTCTCACTGGGGTACAGTTCCACAGACACTGACTGTCACTGGGGTACAGTTCCACAGACATTGACTCTCACTGGGGTACAGTTCCACAGGCACTGACTCTCACTGGGGTACAGTTCCACAGACACTGACTCTCACTGGTGTATAGTTCCACAGACACTGACTCTCACTGGGGTACAGTTCCACATAAACTGACTCTCACTGGGGTACAGTTCCACAGACACTGACCCTCCCTGGGGTACAGTTCCACAGACACTGACTCTCACTGGGGTATATTTCCAGAAACACTGACTCTCACTGGGGTACAGTACCACAGACACTGACTTCACTGGGGTACAGTTCCACAGACGCTGACTCTCACTGGGGTACAGTTCCACAGATACTGACTCTCACTGGGGTGGAGTTCCACACACTGACTCTCACTGGGGTACAGTTTCACAGACACTGACTCTCACTGGGGAACAGTTCCACAGACACTGACTCTCACTGGGGTACAGTTCCACAGATACTGACTCTCACTGGGGTAGAGTTCCACACACTGACTCTAAGTGGGGTACAGTTTCACAGACACTGTCTCTCACTGGGGAACAGTTCCACAGACACTGACTCTCACTGTGGTACAGTTCCACAGATACTGACTCTCACTGGGGTACAGTTCCACAGACACTGACTCTCACTGGGGTACAGTTCCACAGACACTGACTCTCACTGGGGTACAGTTCCACAGACACTGACTCTCACTGGGGTACAATTCTACAGAAACTGACTCTCACTGGGGTACAGTTCCACAGACACTGACTCTCACTGGGGTACAGTTCCACAGTCACTGACTCTCATTGGGCTACAGTTCCACACACATTGACTCTCACTGGGGTACAGTTCTACAGACACTGACTCTCACTGGGGTACAGTTCCACAGACACTGACTCTCACTGGTGTATAGTTCCACAGACACTGACTCTCACTGGGGTACAGTTCCACACACACTGACTCTCACTGGGGTACAGTTCCACAGATACTGACTGTCACTGGGGTACAGTTCCACAGACACTGACTCTCACTGGGGTACTGTTCCACAGACACTGACTCTCACTGGGGTACAGTTCCACAGACACTGACTCTCACTGGGGTACAGTTCCACAGATAGTGACTCTCACTGGGGTACAGTTCCACAGACACTGACTCTCACTGGGGTACAGTTCCACAGCCACTGACTCTCACTGGGGTACAGTTCCACAGTCACTGACTCTCACTGGTGTACAGTTCCACAGACAATGACTCTCACTGGGGTACATTTCCACAGACCCTGACTCTCACTGGGGTACAGTTCCACAGACACTGACTGTCACTGGGGTACAGTTCCACAGACATTGACACTCACTGGTGTACAGTTCCACAGACAATGACTCTCACTGGGGTACATTTCCACAGACCCTGACTCTCACTGGGGTACAGTTCCACAGACACTGACTCTCACTGGGGTACAGTTCCACAGACATTGACTCTCACTGGGGTACAGTTCCACAGACACTGACTCTCACTGGGGTACAGTTCCACAGGCACTGACTCACACTGGGGTACAGTTCCACAGACACTGACCCTCACTGGGGTACAGATCCACAGACACTGACTTTCATTGGGTACAGTTCCACAGACACTGACTCTCACTGGGGTACAGTTCCACAGACACTGCCTCTCACTGGGGTACAGTGCCACAGACACTGACTCTCACTGGGGTACAGTTCCACAGACACTGACTCTCACTGGGGTACAGTTCCACACACACTGACTCTCACTGGGGTACAGTTCCACAGACACTGACTCTCACTGGGGTACAGTTCTATAGACACTGACTCTCACTGGGGTACAGTTCCACAGACACTGACTCTCACTGGGGTACAGTTTCACAGACACTGACTCTCACTGGGGTACAGTTTCACAGACACTGACTCTCACTGGGGTACAGTTTCACAGACACTGACTCTCACTGGGGTACAGTTTCACAGACACTGACTCTCACTGGGGTACAGTTTCACAGACACTGACTCTCACTGGGGAACAGTTCCACAGACACTGACTCTCACTGGGGTACAGTTTCACAGACACTGACTCTCACTGGGGTATATTTCCAGAAACACTGACTCTCACTGGGGTACAGTTCCACAGACGCTGACTCTCACTGGGGTACAGTTTCACAGACACTGACTCTCACTGGGGTACAGTTTCACAGACACTGACTCTCACTGGGGAACAGTTCCACAGACACTGACTCTCACTGGGGTACAGTTCCACAGATACTGACTCTCACTGGGGTAGAGTTCCACACACTGACTCTAAGTGGGGTACAGTTTCACAGACACTGTCTCTCACTGGGGAACAGTTCCACAGACACTGACTCTCACTGTGGTACAGTTCCACAGATACTGACTCTCACTGGGGTACAGTTCCACAGACACTGACTCTCACTGGGGTACATTTCCACAGACACTGACTCTCACTGGGGTACAGTTCCACAGATACTGACTCTCACTGGGGTACAGTTCCACAGACACTGACTCTCACTGGGGTACATTTCAACAGACACTGACTCTCACTGGGGTACAGTTCCACAGAAACTGACTCTCACTGGGGTACAGTTCCACAGACACTGACTCTCACTGGGGTACAGTTCCACAGACACTGACTCTCACTGGGGTACAGTTCCACAGACACTGACTCTCACTGGGGTACAGTTCCACAGACACTGACTCTCACTGGGGTACAGTTCCACAGTCACTGACTCTCACTGGGGTACAGTTCCACAGACCCTGACTCTCACTGGGGTACAGTTCCACAGTCACAGACTCTCACTGGGGTACAGTTCCACAGACACTGACTCTCACTGGGGTACAGTTCCACAGTCACTGACTCTCACTGGTGTACAGTTCCACAGACACTGACTCTCACTGGGGTACAGTTCCACAGTCACTGACTCTCACTGGGGTACAGTTCCACAGACTCTTACTGTCACTGGGGTACAGTTCCACAGACATTGACACTCACTGGTGTACAGTTCCACAGACAATGACTCTCACTGGGGTACATTTCCACAGACCCTGACTCTCACTGGGGTACAGTTCCACAGACACTGACTCTCACTGGGGTACAGTTCCACAGACATTGACTCTCACTGGGGTACAGTTCCACAGACACTGACTCTCACTGGGGTACAGTTCCACAGGCACTGACTCACACTGGGGTACAGTTCCACAGACACTGACCCTCACTGGGGTACAGATCCACAGACACTGACTTTCATTGGGTACAGTTCCACAGACACTGACTCTCACTGGGGTACAATTCCACAGACACTGCCTCTCACTGGGGTACAGTGCCACAGACACTGACTCTCACTGGGGTACAGTTCCACAGACACTGACTCTCACTGGGGTACAGTTCCACACACACTGACTCTCACTGGGGTACAGTTCCACAGACACTGACTCTCACTGGGGTACAGTTCTATAGACACTGACTCTCACTGGGGTACAGTTCCACAGACACTGACTGTCACTGGGGTACAGTTCCACAGACATTGACTCTCACTGGGGTACAGTTCCACAGGCACTGACTCTCACTGGGGTACAGTTCCACAGACACTGACTCTCACTGGTGTATAGTTCCACAGACACTGACTCTCACTGGGGTACAGTTCCACATAAACTGACTCTCACTGGGGTACAGTTCCACAGACACTGACCCTCCCTGGGGTACAGTTCCACAGACACTGACTCTCACTGGGGTATATTTCCAGAAACACTGACTCTCACTGGGGTACAGTACCACAGACACTGACTTCACTGGGGTACAGTTCCACAGACGCTGACTCTCACTGGGGTACAGTTCCACAGATACTGACTCTCACTGGGGTGGAGTTCCACACACTGACTCTCACTGGGGTACAGTTTCACAGACACTGACTCTCACTGGGGAACAGTTCCACAGACACTGACTCTCACTGGGGTACAGTTCCACAGATACTGACTCTCACTGGGGTAGAGTTCCACACACTGACTCTAAGTGGGGTACAGTTTCACAGACACTGTCTCTCACTGGGGAACAGTTCCACAGACACTGACTCTCACTGTGGTACAGTTCCACAGATACTGACTCTCACTGGGGTACAGTTCCACAGACACTGACTCTCACTGGGGTACAGTTCCACAGACACTGACTCTCACTGGGGTACAGTTCCACAGACACTGACTCTCACTGGGGTACAATTCTACAGAAACTGACTCTCACTGGGGTACAGTTCCACAGACACTGACTCTCACTGGGGTACAGTTCCACAGTCACTGACTCTCATTGGGCTACAGTTCCACACACATTGACTCTCACTGGGGTACAGTTCTACAGACACTGACTCTCACTGGGGTACAGTTCCACAGACACTGACTCTCACTGGTGTATAGTTCCACAGACACTGACTCTCACTGGGGTACAGTTCCACACACACTGACTCTCACTGGGGTACAGTTCCACAGATACTGACTGTCACTGGGGTACAGTTCCACAGACACTGACTCTCACTGGGGTACTGTTCCACAGACACTGACTCTCACTGGGGTACAGTTCCACAGACACTGACTCTCACTGGGGTACAGTTCCACAGATAGTGACTCTCACTGGGTTACAGTTCCACAGACACTGACTCTCACTGGGGTACAGTTCCACAGACACCCACTCTCACTGGGGTACAGTTCCACAGACACTGACTCTCACTGGGGTACAGTTCCACAGACACTGACTCTCACTGGGGTACAGTTACACAGACACTGACTGTCACTGGGGTACAGTTCCACAGACATTGACTCTCACTGGGGTACAGTTCCATAGACACTGACTCTCACTGGGGTACAGTTCCACAGACATTGACTCTCACTGGGGTACAGTTGCACAGACACTGACTCACGCTGGGGTACAGTTCCACAGACACTGACTCTCATTGGGGTACAGTTCCACATACACTGACTTTCACTGGGGTACAGTTCCACAGAAACTGACTTTCACTGGGTACAGTTCCACAGACACTGACTCTCACTCGGGTACAGTTCCACAGACACTGACTCTCACTGGGGTACATTTCCACAGACACTGACTCCCACTGGGGTACAGTTCCACAGGCACTGACTCTCACTGGGGTACAGTTACACAGACACTGACTCTCACTGGGGTACAGTTCCACAGACACTGACTCTCACTGGGGTGCAGTTCCCCAGACACTGACTCTCACTGAGGTACAGTTCCACAGACACTGACTCTCACTGGTGTACCGTTCCACACACACTGACTCACACTGGGGTACAGTTCCACAGACACTGACTCTCACTGGGGTACAGTTCCACAGACACTGACTCTCACTGGATACAGTTCGACAGACACTGACTCTCACTGGGGTACAGTTCCACAGACACTGACTCTCACTGGGGTACAGTTCCACAGACACTGACTATCACAGGGGTACAGTTCCACAGACATTGACACTCACTGGGGTACAGTTCCACAGACACTGACTCTCACTGCGGTACAGTTCCACAGACATTGACTCCCACTGGGGTACAGTTCCACAGACACTGACTCTCACTGGGCTACAGTTCCACAGTCACTGACTCTCACTGGGGTACAGTTCCACAGACACTGACTCTCACTGGGGTACAGTTCCACAGACACTGACTCTCACTGGGGTACAGTTCCAGAGACACTGACTGTCACTGGGGTACAGTTCCACAGACACTGACTGTCACTGGGGTACAGTTCCACAGACATTGACTCTCACTGGGGTACACTTCCACAGACACTGACTCTCACTGGGGTACAGTTCCACAGACGTTGACTCTCACTGGGGTACAGTTCCACAGACACTGACTCTCACTGGAGTACAGTTCCACAGGCACTGACTCACACTGGGGTACAGTTCCACAGACACTGACTCTCACTGGGGTACAGTTCCACAGACACAGACGTTCACTGGGGTACAGTTCCACAGAAACTGACTCTCACTGGGGTACAGTTCCACAGACACTGACTCTCACTGGGGTACAGTTCCACAGACTCTGACGCTCACTGGGGTACAGTTCCACAGACACTGACTCTCACTTGGGTACAGTTCTACAGACACTGACTCTCACTGGGGTACAGTTCCACAGACACTGACTCTCACTGGGGTGCAGTTCCCCAGACACTGACTCTCACTGGGGTACAGTTCCACAGACTCTGACGCTCACTGTGGTACAGTTCCACAGACACTGACTCTCACTTGGGTACAGTTCCACACACACTGACTCTCACTGGGGTACAGTTCCACAGACACTGACTCTCACTGGTGTACAGTTCCACGCACAGTGACTCTCACTGGGGTACAGTTCCACAGACACTGACTCTCACTGGGGTACAGTTCCACATACACTGACTCTCACTGGTGTATAGTTCCACAGACACTGACTCTCACTGGGGTACAGTTCCACACACACTGACTCTCACTGGGGTACAGTTCCACAGATACTGACTGTCACTGGGGTACAGTTCCACAGACACTGACTCTCACTGGGGTACTGTTCCACAGACAATGACTCTCACTGGGGTACAGTTCCACAGACACTGACTCTCACTGGGGTACAGTTCCACAGATAGTGACTCTCACTGGGGTACAGTTCCACAGACACTGACTCTCACTGGGGTACAGTTCCACAGACACTGACTCTCACTGGGGTACAGTTACACAGACACTGACTGTCACTGGGGTACAGTTCCACAGACATTGACTCTCACTGGGGTACTGTTCCACAGTCACTGATTCTCACTGGGGTACAGTTCCACACACACTGACTCTCACTGGGGTTCAGTTCCACAGACACTGACTCTCACTGGGGTACAGTTCCACAGACACTGACTCTCACTGGGGTACAGTTCCACGGACACTGACTCTCACTGGGGTACAGCTCCACAGACACTGACTCTCACTGGGGTACAGTTCCACAGACACTGACTCTCACTGGGGTACTGTTCCACAGACACTGACTCTCACTGGGGTACAGTTCCACAGACACTGACTCTCACTGGGGTACAGTTCCACAGACACTAACTCTCACTGGGGTACAGTTCCACAGACACGGACTCTCACTGGGGTACATTTCCACAGACACTGACTCTCACTGGGGTACAGTTCCACAGACACTGACTGTCACTGGGGTACAGTTCCACAGACATTGACTCTCACTGGGGTACAGTTCCACAGACACTGACTCTCACTGGGGTACAGTTCCACAGACATTGACTCTCACTGGGGTACAGTTCCACAGACACTGACTCTCACTGGGGTACAGTTCCACAGACACTGACTCTCACTGGGGTACAGTTCCACAGACATTGACTCTTACTGGGGTACAGTTCCACAGACACTGACTCTCACTGGTGTACAGTTCCACAGACACTGACTCTCACTGGGGTACAGTTCCACAGACACTGAGTCTCACTGGGGTACAGTTCCACAGCCACTGACTCTCACTGGGCTACAGTTTCACAGACACTGACTATCACTGGGGTACAGTTCCACAGACACTGACTCTCACTGGGGTACAGTTCCACAGACACTGACTCTCACTGGGGTACAGTTCCACAGACACTGATTCTCACTGGGGTACAGTTCCACACACACTGACTCTCACTGGGGTTCAGTTCCACACACACTGACTCTCACTGGGGTACTGTTCCACAGACACTGACTCTCACTGGGGTACAGTTCCACAGACACTGACACTCACTGGGGTACAGTTCCACAGACACTGACTCTCACTGGGGTACAGTTCCACAGACACTGACTCTCACTGGGGTACAGTTCCACAGACACTGACTCTCACTGGGGTACAGTTCCACAGACACTGACTCTCACTGGGATACAGTTCCACACACACTGACTCTCACTGGGGTGCAGTTCCACAGATGCTGACTCTCACTGGGGTACAGTTGCACAGACTCTCACTCTCACTGGGGTACAGTTCCACAGACACTGACTCTCACTGGGGTAAAGTTCCCCAGACACTCACTCTCACTGGGTTACAGTTCCACAGGCACTGACTCTCACTGGGGTACAGTTCCACAGACACTGACTCTCACTGGGGTACAGTTCCACAGACACTGACTCTCACTGAGGTACAGTTCCACAGACACTGACTCTCACTGGGGTACAGTTCCACAGACACTGACTCTCACTGGGGCACAGTTCCACAGACACTGACTCTCACCGGGGTACAGTTCCACGGACACTGACTCTCACTGGGGTACTGTTCCACAGACACTGACTCTCACTGGGGTACAGTTCCACAGACACTGACTCTCACTGGGGTACAGTTCCACAGACACTGACTCTCACTGGGGCACAGTTCCACAGACACTGACTCTCACTGGGGCACAGTTCCACAGACACTGACTCTCACCGGGGTACAGTTCCACAGACACTGACTCTCACTGGGGTACAGTTCCACAGACACTGACTCTCACTGGGGCACAGTTCCACAGACACTGACTCTCACCGGGGTACAGTTCCACGGACACTGACTCTCACTGGGGTACAGTTCCACAGACACTGACTCTCACTGGGGCACAGTTCCACAGACACTGACTCTCACCGGGGTACAGTTCCACGGACACTGACTCTCACTGGGGTACTGTTCCACAGACACTGACTCTCACTGGGGCACAGTTCCACAGACACTGACTCTCACCGGGGTACAGTTCCACGGACACTGACTCTCACTGGGGTACAGTTCCACCGACACTGACTCTCACTGGGGTACAGTTCCACAGACACTGACTCTCACTGGGGTACAGTTCCACACACACTGACTCTCACCGGGGTACAGTTCCACAGACACGGACTCTCACCGGGGTACAGTTCCACAGACACTGACTCTCACTGGGGTACAGTTCCACAGACACTGACTCTCACTGGGGTACAGTTCCACAGACACTGACATTCACTGGGGTACAGTTCCACAGACACTGACTCTCACTGGGGTACAGTTCCACAGACACTGACATTCACCGGGGTACAGTTCCACAGACACTGACTCTCACCGGGGTACAGTTCCACAGACACTGACTCTCACTGGGGTACAGTTCCACAGACACTGACTCTCACTGGGGTACAGTTCCACAGACACTGACTCTCACTGAGGTACAGTTCCACAGGCACTGACTCTCACCGGGGTACAGTTCCACAGACACTGACTCTCACTGGGGTACAGTTCCACAGGCACTGACTCTCACTGGGGGACAGTTCCACAGGCACTGACTCTCACTGGGGTACAGTTCCACAGGCACTGACTGTCACTGGGGTACAGTTCCACAGACGGTGACTCTCACTGGGGTACAGTTCCACAGACACTGACTCTCACTGGGGTACAGTTCCACAGACACTGACTCTCACTGGGGTACAGTTCCACAGACACTGGCTCTCACTGGGGTACAGTTCCACACACACTGACTCTCACTGAGGTACAGTTCCACAGACACTGACTCTCACTGGGGTACAGTTCCACAGACACTGACTCTCACTGGGATACAGTTCCACACACACTGACTCTCACTGGGGTGCAGTTCCACAGATGCTGACTCTCACTGGGGTACAGTTCCACAGACTCTCACTCTCACTGGGGTACAGTTCCACAGACACTGACTCTCACTGGGGTAAAGTTCCCCAGACACTCACTCTCACTGGGTTACAGTTCCACAGGCACTGACTCTCACTGGGGTACAGTTCCACAGACACTGACTCTCACTGGGGTACAATTCCACAGACACTGACTCTCACTGAGGTACAGTTCCACAGACACTGACTCTCACTGGGGTACAGTTCCACAGACACTGACTCTCACTGGGGCACAGTTCCACAGACACTGACTCTCACCGGGGTACAGTTCCACGGACACTGACTCTCACTGGGGTACAGTTCCACAGACACTGACTCTCACTGGGGTACAGTTCCACAGACACTGACTCTCACTGGGGTACAGTTCCACACACACTGACTCTCACTGGGGTAAGTTCCACAGACACTGACTCTCACTGGGGTACAGTTCCACAGACACTGACATTCACTGGGGTACAGTTCCACAGACACTGACTCTCACTGGGGTACAGTTCCACAGACACTGACATTCACCGGGGTACAGTTCCACAGACACTGACTCTCACCGGGGTACAGTTCCACAGACACTGACTCTCACTGGGGTACAGTTCCACAGACACTGACTCTCACTGGGGTACAGTTCCACAGACACTGACTCTCACTGGGGTACAGTTCCACAGGCACTGACTCTCACTGGGGTACAGTTCCACACACAATGACTCTCACTGGGGTACAGTTCCACAGACACTGACTCTCACTGGGGTACAGTTCCACAGACACTGACTCTCACTGGGGTACAGTTCCACACACACTGACTCTCACTGGGGTACAGTTCCACAGACACTGACTCTCACTGGGGTACAGTTCCACAGACACTGACTCTCACTGGGGTACAGTTCCACAGACACTGACTCTCACTGGGGTACAGTTCCACAGACACTGACTCTCACTGGGGTACAGTTCCACAGACACTGACTCTCACTGGGGTACAGTTCCACAGACACTGACTCTCACTGGGGTACAGTTCCACAGACACTGACTCTCACTGGGGTACAGTTCCACAGACACTGACTCTCACTGGGGTACAGTTCCACACACACTGACTCTCACTGGGGTACAGTTCCACAGACACTGACTCTCACTGGGGTACAGTTCCACATACATTGACCCTCACTGGGGTACAGTTCCACATACACTGACCCTCACTGGGGTACAGTTCCACAGACACTGACTCTCACTGGGGTACAGTTCCACAGACACTGACTCTCACTGGGGTACAGTTCCACAGACACTGACTCTCACTGGGGTACAGTTCCACAGACACTGACTCTCACTGGGGTACAGTTCCACAGACACTGACTCTCACTGGGGTACAGTTCCACAGACACTGACTCTCACTGGGGTACAGTTCCACACACACTGACTCTCACTGGGGTACAGTTCCACATACATTGACCCTCACTGGGGTACAGTTCCACATACACTGACCCTCACTGGGGTACAGTTCCACAGACACTGACTCTCACTGGGGTACAGTTCCACAGACACTGACTCTCACTGGGGTACAGTTCCACAGACACTGACTCTCACTGGGGTACAGTTCCACAGACACTGACTCTCACTGGGGTACAGTTCCACAGACACTGACTCTCACTGGGGTACAGTTCCACACACACTGACTCTCACTGGGGTACAGTTCCACAGACACTGACTCTCACTGGGGTGCAGTTCCACAGACACTGACTCTCACTGGAGATAGCCGAAAAAGAGCCAGTGAAGGAGAGAAAGAGAGAAGGAGAAATAGAGTGAGACAGAGAGAGAGAGAGAAAGATGTACAGCTAGACAGAACGCCAGAATGATAACGATGGATGGACGGGACAGAGAATGATGGTGTTTGAAAGGGAGATTGAGTGAGGGGGCCAGACAGACAGTGAGAGCTAGAAAGTCAGTGAGAGACGGAGATAAAAGCACATGGAAATAGAGAGACAGAGAAACAGAAACGGAAAGAGAAGACTAGACGGTGAAAATGATGAAACACACACAACACACACTTTTAACCCACAGATACACCCATATTTTCCTGGGATGTTTTATGTCATAGAATAATTGGTGTTATCATAAGAACCCGAAGGCCCTGGTTGTCCTGAATCCTTCCTCCGTCCCCCACCCCCCTATTCACAGCACCTGACCAAAGTCTTCGCCCTGAATATCTCAGAGGGAGAGTCCTTCACAGGAGGAAGGCAATGTGCTCCGCCCGTCCTTGTGAGGCCTGGTTCTCCCGTCTCTCTCTCTCTCTCTCTCTGTCTGGGGCGATGGATGGGTGTTAGCACTGTAGTAATTGCCCACGTCCACACTCACAGCCCACGATATGGGCACGCAGGGGGGAGTTCTGCAGCTCCTGGACGACCGGTCCCTCTGGCTGGCACTGCCGCTCGCTGGTCTGGCTCCGATCATCGATTTCGCCCTGTGCCATGGGATCAGGAAGATCCCAGGATTGATGTTGAGTTAGCTGATCTGTTGGAGAGATCGGGTCGATTGGGCTTATATTCGCTGGAGTTTAGAAGAATGAGAGGGGATCTCATTGAAACTTATAAAATTCTAACAGGACTAGACAGACTAGATGCAGGAAGGATGTTCCCGATGGTCGGGGAGTCCAGAACCAGGGGTCACAGTCTAAGGATAAGGGGTAAGCCATTTAGGACTGAGATGAGGAGGAATTTCTTCACCCAGAGAGTGGTGAACCTGTGGAATTCTCTACCACAGAAGGCAGTGGAGGCCAATTCATTAAATATATTCAAGAAGGAGTTAGATATATTTCTTAAGGCTAAAGGGATCAAGGGATGTGGGGAGAAAGCAGGGTCAGGGTACTGAGTTTGGATGATCAGCCATGATCTCATTGAATGGAGGAGCAGGCTCGAGGGGCCGAATGGCCGACTCCTGCTCCTATCTTCTTTGTTTCTATGTAGGGGTGGTTTGGGGTTGCAGGGGATTAGCACTCCCCGTCAGCCCCCTGGATTAGGGAGGTGGGGGGTGCGGGGTCGTCCCCTCCTGATCACCAATGGAAAGTCTGTGAGCGGTGGGGACAGAATTAGGCTGGGTGGTGATGCTTCCACAGTCGAATACCCGGTCTAAACTCACTCACCGAATAGCTTGTTTCAGGGCAGCCCCAGGGGAGTTGTACACCGGGTGGGGATAGGGTTTCGGGGGGTTGCGGCAGGGAGTGAGTCAGCGCCTTCAAGGTGAAGGAGGACTCAAATGTCACTTAAAGGGTTAACTCGCAGCGGAGAGAAGAAAAAATAAGCCAAGTTATTACGGAGCTGAACACCCGCCTTTGCAGGCGGCAGAACTAAAGGGGAGTAACTGAAAGAGGAGTCTTTATTTCAGAAGGACGGCGATGTTCCCGCAGTCTGACCTCAATCAGGCAGCATTGTCCCAACAGAATCGCGACGCGGGAGAGGAGAGCTGGCCTCCCAGCTACGCTCTACAATTACCCACATACTACACGCAGGAAGAGCCCAGCTGCACAATCCCTGGTTAAATGACGTGCATGTTGCTAGGGACTTTTAATAAACGGTCGGTTATTTAAATGTGACACACTCAAAGCACTGGAGAGGTCCCACCAACGCTGCCTCCGCAAGATCCTGCAAATCCATTGGCAGGATGGGCACACCAACGTCAGTGTTCTCGCTCAGGCCAACATCCCCAGCATCGAAGCTCTGACCGCGCTCGATCAGCTCCGATGGACGGGTCACATTGTCCGCATGCCCGATACGAGACTCCCAAAACAAGCGCTCTACTTGGAGCTCCGGCACGGCAAGAGATCCCCAGGTGGGCAGAGGAAATGCTTCAAGGACACCCTCAAAGCCTCCTTGAAAAAGTGCAACATCCCCCCACCGACACCTGGGAATCCCTGGCCCAAGACCGCACAAAGTGGAGGAGAAGCATCCGGGAAGGCACCGAACACCTCGAGTCTCTTCGCCGGGAGCAAGCGGAAGCCAAGCGCAGGCAGTGCAAGGAGCGCACGTCAACCCAAGCACCCCACCCACCCGCCCCTTCAACCACCGTCTGCCCCAACCTGTGACAGAGACTGTAGGTCCCGCACTGGACTCATCCGTCACCTGAGAACTCATTTTTAGTGTGGAAGCAAGTCATCCTCGGTTCCGAGGGACTGCCCAAGAGAAGAAGAAGACACACACACACACACACACACACACACACACACAAAAAACACACAGCGCGATCCCGGAAGCTTGTTTTAACCCCTTGGTGGACTGGGCAAGAAAATACTGCAGATGCTGGAAACCTGAAATAAAAACAGAAAATGCTGGAGACACTCAGCAGGTCAGGCAGCATCTGTGCAGAGAGAAACAGAGTTAACGTTTCAGGTCGATGACCTTTCATCAGAACTGGTAAAAAAAAGCATGAAATGGAACAGATTTTTAAGCAAGTTTAGGGGCTGGGAAATGGGGGAGGGGATGAAAGAACAAAAGGGAAGGTCTGTGATAGGATAGGAGGCGGAGAGGTTGAGAGACATTGAGAGATATTCAAGGCGAAAGGAGATGGTAATGGGACAGGTTAAGAAACAAAGGACCGCTCTCCCCGCTGTGTGGGGTAGGGTGGACAAATGTAAGAAGTCACACAACACCAGGTTATAGTCCAACAGCTTTATTTGAAATCACAAGCTTTCGGAGCGCTGCTCCTTCGTCAGGTGAAGTGGAGAGATGCATATAGACACAGCTTATATAGTCAGAGAGTACTGCCAGATGTTTACAGGTAATCTTTCTGTAATGAAATCTGCTTGTGTTGCCTGTATTCGTTTTGCACTCATGTATATTACCCTCCCCCACACGGTGTACAGTTTCACTTCCTCTTCCCTGACTAACCTGGAAGGTTCCAGGTCTTGGCTCTTGGCTCCGCCCCTGACTTCTCTTACCTGTGAGCCAGTCGGTGTGTTGAGATGTTAGCTCTGATCTTAGTGATTAAAAGCCAACTTGTTAAAGTCTATAACCTCTAGTTTTGTGGTTATTGAAGGCACATCAATTTTAATCACTAAAGAATACTAGGATGGATCGACTCCTAAAACCAGAGCGTCTGGACTTGGATCCACATTCTGCTGAAGCATCAAATCAATTTGGACACTGGCTCAAATGCTTCGAACTCTTCGCGAGGGCCTCATCCGCTAGCGAGGTAGATAAACTGAGTCTACTGACTACTCGCGTTAATCATCGGATTTATTCGTTCATCCGGGACGCCACCTCTTACACGGAGGCCATCACTATCCCGAAGGCCCAATACCAGAGGCCAGTAAACGAAGTGTACGCCAGACATCTGCTGGCTACACGCAGGCAGCAACCTGAGGAATCAATGGACGATTTCTTACAGGGCCTAAAGGACTTGGTCCGGGACTGTAACTGCAAGGCCGTGACGGCCAACGTGTACTCTGACGAATTGGTCCGCGATTCCTTCATCACGGGCCTCAAATCGAATTATATCCGGCAGAGACTGCTGGAGAAGGAGGTCCTGGACTTAAAAAAGGCAGTGGCCACTGCACGATCGCTGGATGTGGCCCAGAAAAACTCTGACTCTTATTCTTCCGGCCATGCGGCCCTCACCGCCTTGTGCGCGCCGAGCGGGCCGCCATCTTGGAATCAGCCATCTTCCCCATCCAGGTCTCAGACCAGCTCTACACCGCCGGAGTCCCCACACAGAAGTTCACCTAGGAGCCCTACTACAGCGGCAATGTCTCGAGGCCCGAAATGCTACTTCTGCGGCCAGGCCAAGCACCCCAGACAACGATGCCCAGCGAAGGACGCTACATGCTTCAAATGTAAGAAAAAGGGGCATTTTAGCAAAGTCTGCAGGGGGGATCCGATTTCCAACTCCGTCACCGCCTCGTGCGTGCCGTGCGGGCCGCCATCTTGGGATCCGCCATCTTTTCCCGACTCAGCGGCCGCCCAGGGCCCAACAGTGGCTTCGATCACGGTGGATCAATCCAGGCCACACCCGTTGACAAAATCTATGATGGACATACAGGTAAACGGGAATTTAACGAAATGTTTAATTGACTGTGGGAGTACCGAGAGTTTTATCCACCCTAGCCTGGTACGGCGACACTCATTAATGGTAACCCCTACACGGAGCAGAATTGCTATGGCTGCTAAGCCCCACACTTCGGACATTTTGGGCTACTGTGTGGTAACACTGACTGTAAAAGGCACGGACTACAAGGATATTAAACTCCTCATGATGCCAGAACTCTGTGTTAATGTAATCTTGGGCCTGGACTTCCAGTGCCACCACGAAAGTGTCACGCTAGCATATGGCGGGTCCCAGCCGCCACTCACAGTCTGTGGCCTATCAACCTTAAAAATCAGCCCGCCCTCTTTATTCGCTAATCTCGCTCCGAACTGTAGGCCCATAGCGACCAAAAGTAGACGGTACAGTCTGGAAGACAGACACTTTATCAAGGCGGAAGTGGACAGACTCCTGCGGGAAGGCATTATTGAATGCAGTACCAGTCCGTGGCGTGCCCAAGTAGTCATAGTTAAAAATAGCGAAAAGAAATGGATGGTAATTGACTACAGCCAGACTGTTAATATTTATACCCAGCTGGACGCCTACCCTTTACCCCACATATCAGAAATGGTCAACCAGATTGCGCAATACCGAGTCTTCTCGACTATCGACCTCAAATCCGCGTATCACCAGCTCCCCATTAGAATGGAGGACCGCCCATACACCGCCTTTGAGGCGAACGGACGCCTCTACCATTTTCTCAGAGTGCCCTTCGGGGTAACAAATGGGGTCTCGGTCTTCCAACGTGAGATGGACCGCATGGTTGACGAGAATAAACTACAAGCTACCTACCCCTATCTGGACAATGTCACTATCTGCGGGCACAACCAGCAAGACCACGATCTAAATCTTGCGAGATTTTTAAAAACTGTCCTAAAGCTGAATCTAACCTACAACGAAGACAAATGTGTCTTCAACACAACCCGTCTCTGTATCCTCGGCTGTGTGGTGGAAGATGGGGTAATTGGACCGGACCCTGACTGATTACGCCCCCTAAAGGAACTGCCCCTGACACACAACCCCAAAGCTTTAAAAAGGTGCCTGGGATTTTTTTCGTATTATGCCCAATGGGTGCCCAATTACTCTGATAAGGCCCGACCCCTCATTAAATCGACGTCCTTCCCACTATCAGCTGAAGCTCGGGAGGCTTTCACCAGTATCAAACAGGACATTGAAAGGGCTGCACTGTGTGCAGTGGACGAAAGCATTCCCTTTCAAGTCGAAAGCGATGCGTCAGACTTTGCCTTAGCTGCGACCCTCAATCAGGCTGGGAGACCTGTGGCCTTCTTCTCCCGAACCCTTCAGGGACCTGAAATCAGGCACTCTTCTGTCGAGAAGGAGGCACAGGCTACAGTGGAGGCAGTGCGGCACTGGAGACACTACCTAGCCGGCAAACGTTTCACCCTGCTCACCGACCAGCGGTCGGTGGCTTTCATGTTTAATAACAAAAGGGGGAAAATCAAGAATGACAAAATACTCAGGTGGAGGATCGAACTATCCACGTTCGACTATGATATTATGTACAGGCCGGGAGCCCTTAATGAACCCCCAGACGCCCTATCGCGGGGAATGTGTGCCAGCATTCATACGGACAAATTACAGGGTCTCCACAACGACCTCTGTCACCCAGGGGTCACCCGACTATACCATTTTATAAAGTCCCGCAATCTGCCCTACTCCATCGAGGAGGTCAGGGCAATGACCAGAGCCTGCCGCACCTGTGCGGAATGCAAGCCTCGTTTCTACAGGCCTGACCGTGCACACCTTATCAAAGCCACACGGCCATTCGAGCGCCTAAGTCTGGACTTCAAGGGACCCCTTCCCTCTGCCGACCGTAACGTATACTTCCTCAATATCATCGATGAATATTCCCGCTTCCCCTTCGCCATTCCCTGCCCAGACATGACCAGTGCCACGGTCATCAAGTGTCTCTGTAATCTATTCTGCATGTTTGGCATGCCGAACTACATACACAGCGATAGGGGGACGTCATTTATGAGTGATGAACTGCGCCAGTTCTTGCTCTCAAAGGGGATAGCCACTAGCAGAACCACTAGCTACAACCCCCGGGGTAATGGGCAAGTGGAAAGGGAGAATGCTACTGTTTGGAAGGCTGTCACGTTAGCCTTAAAGGCAAAAGGCCTTCCGACCTCCCGCTGGCAGGAAGTCCTCCCAGACGTGCTCCACTCCATAAGGTCTCTGTTATGTACAGCCACTAACGCTACCCCTCACGAAAAGATGTTCGTTTTCCCCCGGAAATCCACCTCGGGCATATCTCTACCCGCGTGGCTGACGTCTCCGGGGACAGTATTATTGCGGAAGCACGTGAGAGGCCATAAAATGGACCCCCTTGTGGAAAAGGTACAGCTCCTCCATGCAAACCCTCAGTACGCCTATATCGAATACTCTGACGGGCAAGAGGACACTGTTTCCATAAAAGACCTCGCTCCCTCGGGGAGCGGAGAGAACGATGAGAGACTACCCGAGGAAGACCTACACCAAAAAGAGACAGGACGCCCAGAGGTATCAATACCCAACTTTAACCTGGAGGACACTGCAGATAACCTGGAAGACACTGCGGAGGCCCGGACAGCGGAGGAACCAGAATCCACTCCCCTAGAGGCACCCCAACCGGCTTTGCGCCGATCACTGAGAACCGCAAAACCTCCTGACAGACTCACTTATACCAACTTTTAAGAAACATCACCCCGATGGACTAAATCTAAAGAAGGGGTGAATGTAATGAAATCTGCTTGTGTTGCCTGTATTCGTTTTGCACTCATGTATATTACCCTCCCCCACACGGTGTACAGTTTTACTTCCTCTTCCCTGACTAACCTGGAAGGTTCCAGGTCTTGGCTCTTGGCTCCGCCCCTGACTTCTCTTACCTGTGAGCCAGTCAGTGTGTTGAGATGTTAGCTCTGATCTTAGTGATTAAAAGCCAACTTGTTAAAGTCTATAACCTCTAGTTTTGTGGTTATTGAAGGCACATCACTTTCTAACTGCCCTTTATCACACCTCGGCAGAGAGCTAATCACAACAATCAAAGGTGTGAATGGTGTCCAAACAGGTCAGTCAGGAAAACATTACATCAAAGAACAATGAGGTGGGGTCATAAGGGGTCAAATGTTGCAGATGCTGGGGTCTGTATGAAAAACAAAAAACAAACAAAAAACTATTTTTTTGCTGGAAATCACAGCAGGTCCAGCCGCACCTGTGTAGAGAGAACAAACCAACAATGTCTCGAGTCTGGATGACCCTACGTCAGGTGGGGCTACATGTAGCGTGACATGAACCCAAGATCCCGGTTGAGGCCGTCCTCATGAGTGCGGAACTTGGCTATCAGTTTCTGCTCGACGATTTTGCGTTGTCGTGTGTCTCGGAGGCCGCCTTGGAGAATGCTTACCCGAAGATCGGAGGCTGAATGTCCTTGACTGCTGAAGTGTTCCCCGACTGGGAGGGAACACTCCTGCCTGGCGATTGTTGAGCGGTGTCCGTTCATCCGTTGTTGCAGTGTCTGCATGGTTTCGCCGATGTACCATGCTCCGGGGCAGCCTTTCCTGCAACGTATGAGGTAGACAACGATGGCCGAGTCATATGAGTATGTATCATGGACCTGGTGGGTGGTGTCCTCACGTGTGATGATGGTATCTGTGTTGATGATCTGGCATGTCTTGCAGAGGTTGCCGTGGCAGGGTTGTGTGGTGTCGTGGTCGCTGTTCTCCTGAAAGCTGGGTAATTTGCTGCGAACGATGGTCTGTTTGAGGTTAGGCGGCTGTTTGAAGGCGAGTAGTGGAGGCGTGGGGATGGCCTTAGCGAGGTGTTCATCGTCATCGATTACATGTTGAAGGCTGCGAAGAACATGGCGTAGTTTCTCCGCTCCGGGGAAGTACTGGACGATGAAGGGTACTCTGTTGGTTGTGTCCCATGTTTGTCTTCTGAGGAGGTCTGTGCGATTTTTCGCTGTGGCCCGTCAGAACTGTCGATCGACGAGTCGAGCGTCATATCCCGTTCTTACGAGGGCGTCTTTCAGCGTCTGTAGGTGTCCATCGCGTTCCTCCTCGTCTGAGCAGATCCTGTGTATTCGCAGGGCTTGTCCATAGGGGATGGCTTCTTTAACGTGGTTAGGGTGGAAGCTGGAGAAGTGAAGCATTGTGAGGTTGTCTGTGGGCTTGCGGCAGAGTGAAGTGCTGAGGTGTCCGTCTTTGATGGAGATTCGTGTGTCCAAGAATGAAACCGATTCTGAGGAGTAGTCAATGGTGAGTTTGATGGTCGGATGGAACTTGTTGATGTTATCGTGTAGTCTTTTCAGTGATTCTTCGCCGTGGGTCCATAGGAAGGAAATGTCGTCGCTGTATCTGGTGTATAGCGTTGGTTGGAGGTCCTGTGCAGCGAAGAAGTCTTGCTCGAACTTGTGCATGAAGATGTTGGCATATTGAGGTGCGAATTTGGTCCCCATGGCTGTTCCGTGTGTTTGGGTAAAGAACTGGTTGTCGAAGGTGAAGACATTGTGGTCAAGGATGAAGCGGATGAGTTGTAGGATGGCATCTGGAGATTGGCTGTTGTTGGTGTTGAGTACTGAGGCTGTCGCAGCGATGCCGTCATCGTGGGGGATACTGGTGTAGAGTGCCGAGACGTCCATCGTGTGAGAACCTCTCTGGATACGTCGAGGGCATCCTGAAACCCATCGTACAGGGAACCCCCAGCTTCTGTCGTGACACTACAGACTTCTTACAGAAACTCAGCACCCATGGACCAGTTGAACCAGGAACACTCCTCGCCATGATGGACGTCTCGGCACTCTACACCAGTATCCCACACGATGATGGTGTACAGGATTATGACGGGTTTGGATAGGCTAGACGGGGAAAGGCTGTTCCCACTAATTGATGGTACAAGGACTAGGGGACACAGATTTAAGATTTTGCACAAGAGATACAGGGGGGGACGTGAGGGAAAACTTTTTTACGCAGCGAGTGGTGAGGACCTGGAACTCGCTGCCGATGGAAGTGGTGGAAGCGGAGACGCTCAATGTTTTCAAGGGGAGACTGGATAGGCACTTGAGGGAAATAAACTTGCAGGACTACGGGGATAGAGCGGGGGAATGGGACTGACTGGATTGTTCTACAGAGAGCCAGCACAGACTCGATGGGCCGAATGGCCGCCTTCTGTGCCGATATGACTCGATGACTCACTGTGCCACCTAACTTAGTGTTGTGAGCAAACTTAGATTTTCGGGTCTTTATTCCTTCATCCAAATCATTTAGAAATACGGTGAAAAGCTGGGGAGTCTGGGACTAGAGGACATTGTCTAAAAATTAGAGCCAGACCTTTCAGGGGTGAAGTTAGGAAACACTTCTACACACAAAGGGTGGTAGAAGTTTGGAACTCTCTTCCGCAAATGGCAATTGATGCTGGGTCAATTGTTAATTTTAAATCGGAGATTGATAGATTTTTGTTAACTAAAGGTATTAAGGGATATGGGCCAAAGGCGGGTGGATGGAGTTAGGTCGCAGATCAGCCATGATCTCATTGAATGGTGGAACAGGCTCGAAGGGCTGAATGGCCTCCTCCCGCTCCTGCGTGCCGATGCACGTCTGCCATTTCCTGATTGTCAATTACAATATCGCTTGCGTGTCTTTCGGGGCCCACATTAGAATCATAGAAATTTACAGCAGAGAAGGAGGCCATTCAGCCCATTGTGTCCGTGCCGGCGGAAAAGGAGCTCTCCAGCCCAATCCCACGTCCCAGCTCTCGGTCCGTAGCCCTGTGGGTTACGGCACTTCAAGTGCTGATCCAAGTACTTTTTAAATGTGGTGAGTGTTTCTGCCTCTACCACCCTTTCAGGCAGTGAGTTCCAGACCCCCACCACCCTCTAGGTGAAAAAAGTTCTCCTCAAACCCCCTCTAATTCTAGTACGATAGCAAAATACTGCAGATGTTGGAAATCCGAAATAACAACAGGAAATGCTGGAAAAACTCAGCAGGTCAGGCAACATCCGTGGAGAGAAATTTGAGTTGACGTTTCGGGTCGAACCTTTCTTCAAAACTGGAAAGAAAAGAAAATAGATCGAAGGCAGGGCTGCGATCGGACAAAAGAAGTGAAAGAAATAAAAGAGCTAGACGAGATGGTAATAGGCTGAGATTAGGTGTGAAGTGTCCTGGCAGGGCAAGAGATAGCTGCCAGGTGTGAGAGAGAAACAAAAGGAAAGGGGGGGGAGGAAAAGGAGTGGAAAAATAACAAGAAAAAATGTAATGGGGGCCGAGGTTATGATCTGAAATTGTTTCCCCCCCCCCCTTTCCTTTTGTTTCTCTCTCCCACTTGGCAGCTATCTCTTGCCCTGCCAGTACACTTCACACCTAATCTCAGCCTATTACCATCTCGTCTGGCTTCTAATACCTTTTATTGTCTCTTTTACTTCTTTTGTCTCTTTCACTTCTTTTGTCCGATCGCAGCCCTGCCTTCGATCTATTTTCTTTTCTTTCCAGTTTTGAAGAAGGGTTCGACCCGAAACGTCAACTCAAATTTCTCTCCACAGATGTTGCCTGACCTGCTGAGTTTTTCCAGCATTTTCTGTTGTTATTTCCCCTCTAATCCTCCGACCAATTACTTTAAATCTCTGCCCCCTGGTTACTGACCTCCCTGCTGAGGGAAATAGGTCCTTCCAATCCACTCTATCCAGGCCCCTCATCATTTTATACACCTCAATTAAGTCTCCCCTCAGCCTCCTCTGTTCCAAAGAAAACAACCCCAGCCGATCCAATCTTTCCTCATCGCTAAAATTCCCCAGTCCCGGCAACATCCTGGTAAATCTCCTCCGCACCCTCTCCAGTGCAATCACGTCCTTCCTGTAATGTGGTGACCTGAACTGCACGCAGTATTCTAGCTGCGGCCTAACTAGTGTTTTATACAGTTCAAGTATAACCTCCCTGCTTTTATATTCTATGCCTTGGCTAATAAAGGAAAGTATCCTGTATTACTGTTAGCCACCCTCCCTTTCTCTTAATAGACTTGTAAAAACCTTTTGTGTTGAGCCTGGCAGATATTCCCCAGCTGGACCAGCTAACTGATGGAAGTTAAGCACGTGTTGATTCCAGACACAGATACAATGACACACCATTAGCTTAGGGGTGCTTGAAAACAATTTTTTATTGTGCAAGAGCCGTTTCATGTCAAAGAGAAAGAAGGGTACAAGCCAATCATTTACAACACAATAATGTTAACACACAAACCATCGGCACTGTGACATGTTCCACGTTTGTCCTGCCTTGTAATAGTCTCGTTGTACAGGAGGGGGGGAGGGAAGGATGAATCGCATATTCATTGCGGAGAGATGTAGGGGAGAGGTGGAATTGGATCGTAAAGCTGTCTGTAAAGAACCTGCATCTCGGCACAGGGCGGCCGGAGCTGATCTTTGCCCTCAGACGGAGCAAGGAAGTTGTGATGGTTGGGGTGGGCAAGCGGTGGGGGGGGGGCGGTGGGGGGAGAGAAAGGAACACTTGATTACTTTCTTATCTCTCTCTCTCTCTCTCTGCCGACTTAACAAGACGTGAAGGTTTTCCAGAAGAAGTTTTTGCAGCCGGCTTTCCGGTCACGCGGGGAGCTCCAGCGGCGGAAGATCTCGTCCCGAGCCAGCTCCCGTTTGTCGGAGCTCGGCAACGCCTGGCTTTCTGATCGGAGCAGGTCGGAGATGAGCCTCAGCAACATGATCCGGGACATCTCCTGCTGGGGTAAGAAAAATATTGCATTTCTACAGCGCCTTTCACAAACTCAGAGTGTTCTGCAGCCAATGAAGGGCTTTTTTTGAAGTGTGGTCACTGTTGTAATGTAGGAAACTCGGCAGCCAATTTGGCGCACAGCAAGCTCCCACAAACAGCAATGTGATAATGACCAGATAATCTGTTTTAGTGATGTTGATTGAGGGATAAATATTGGCCCAGGACACCGGGGAGAACTCCCCTGCTCTTCTTCAAAATACTGGCCGTGGGATCTTTTACATCCACCTGAGAGAGCAGACGGGGCCTCGGTTTAATGTCTCATCTGGAAGACAGCGCCTCCGACAGTGCGCCGCTCTCTCAGTACTGGCCCTCCGACAGTGCAGCGCTCTCTCAGTACCGCCCCTCCGACAGTGCGGAGCTCCCTCAGTACCGCCCCTCCGACAGTGCGGAGCTCCCTCAGTACTGCCCCTCCGACAGTGCGGAGCTCCCTCAGTACTGCCCCTCTGACAGTGCGGTGCTCCCTCAGTACCGCCCCTCCGACAGTGCAGCACTCCCTCAGTACTGCCCCTCCGGCAGTGCAGCACTCCCTCAGTACTGCCCCTCTGGCAGTGCAGCGCTCCCTCAGTACTGCCCCTCCGACAGTGCGGCGCTCCCTCAGTACTGCCCCTCCGACAGTGCGGCGCTCCCTCAGTACTGCCCCTCCGACAGTGCAGCACTCCCTCAGTACTGCACTGGGAGTGTCAGCCTGGATTTTGTGCTCAAGTCTCTGGAGCGGGACTTGAACCGATGATCCTCTGACTGAGAGGCAAGAGAGAGTGCTACCCACTGAGCCACAGCTGACACCATAAGGGAATGAGATCCTCTCACCTCCAGCTCTCGCTCCATCACAGACTTGCCTTCTCTCTCTCCATTTGTCCTACACACTCGCTCTCCTCCCTCCAGTCTTGCTGTGTTCGAAATTGAGACTCATCTAAGCGTCTGAGTGTAACTCATACCCTCGCCAGGTAATCAGAAATCCTCCAACAATCAGCAGGCTTTTAAACCCCAGACTTGAGATCAAGTAATCACTGCCTCCTGATTTATCTCACCTTCTCTCCTACTCTTTTTCAAACTTGGTTCTCGCAATGTGAACTTTAAAGGGTTACATTAAAACTGAGTTACTGTGAGAAGCTGCTCGACATGATACTGAATCCCTAATTGGGGCAGCTAATTTCACACTCATATCTTACTGACTGTATCTCTACTGATGTTAATGCAGCTCCTTCACAGTCACTCAGTGACCCCTCTCCCCCAGCGCCCTGTGTTACTGACTGTATCTCTACTGATGTTAATCCAGCTCCCTCACACTGTCACTCAGTAACCCCTCTCCCCCAGCGCCCTGTGTTACTGACTGTATCTCTACTGATGTTAATCCAGCTCCCTCACACTGTCACTCAGTAACCCCTCTCCCCCAGCGCCGTGTCACTGACTGTATCTCTACTAATGTTAATCCAGCTCCCTCACAGTCACTCAGTGACCCCTCTCCCCCAGCGCCGTGTCACTGACTGTATCTCTACTGATATTAATCCAGCTCCCTCACAGTCACTCAGTAACCCCTCACCCCCAGCGCCGTGTTACTGACTGTATCTCTACTGTTAATCCAGCTCCCTCACAGTCACTCAGTAACCCCTCTCCCCCAGCGCCGTGTCACTGACTGTATCTCTACTGATGTTAATCCAGCTCCCTCAGTCACTCAGTAACCCCTCACCCCCAGCGCCGTGTTACTGACTGTATCTCTACTGTTAATCCAGCTCCCTCACAGTCACTCAGTGACCCCTCTCCCCCAGCGCCCTGTGTTACTGACTGTATCTCTACTGATGTTAATCCAGCTCCCTCACACTGTCACTCAGTAACCCCTCTCCCCCAGCGCCGTGTCACTGACTGTATCTCTACTGATATTAATCCAGCTCCCTCACACTGTCACTCAGTAACCCCTCTCCCCCAGCGCCGTGTCACTGACTGTATCTCTACTAATGTTAATCCAGCTCCCTCACAGTCACTCAGTGACCCCTCTCCCCCAGCGCCCTGTGTTACTGACTATCTCTACTGATGTTAATGCAGCTCCCTCAGTCACTCAGTAACCCCTCACCCCAGCGCCGTGTTACTGACTGTATCTCTACTGTTAATCCAGCTCCCTCACAGTCACTCAGTAACCCCTCTCCCCCAGCGCCGTGTCACTGACTGTATCTCTACTGATGTTAATCCAGCTCCCTCAGTCACTCAGTAACCCCTCACCCCAGCGCCGTGTCACTATCTCTACTGATATTAATCCAGCTCCCTCACACTGTCGCTCAGTAACCCCTCCCCCAGCGCCATGTTACTATCTCTACTGATGTTAATCCAGCTCCCTCAGTCACTCCTCTCCCCAGCGCCCTGTGTTACTGACTGTATCTCTACTGATATTAATCCAGCTCCCTCACAGTCACTCAGTAACTCCTCTCCCCAGTGCCGTGTTACTGACTGTATCTCTACTGATATTAATCCAGCTCCCTCGCACTCTTCACCTCCAGACACTTTACTTAATAAAAGATAATAAAATGTAGATGGTATCAACAAAATGAACCACGAATTTATTTTTAAGAGAGACACTGCGGGAGCTGGAGCTTAGACTAAGGGGACCAGAGTGCTCGATGGGGTGCGCAGGGTTAATCTGCACCACCTGGACAGGACAGAGATTTTAATCGAGGGGGGGTTCCCATACCTCTTTCCCCTCGGGGGGCTGCTCCTGTAGGATGGCAGGCAGACCCTCCCCTCTGGGTGCACCCGGGACCCTCGGCAGCAACAGAGCGACGGAGATCAGTGCGAGGAGGACTTGAATCTGCGATCTTGACATCTCGGGTAGTGGTTCTTTTCACGTCGTTGGAGAGATAACGGCGAAGGCTCTTTTTTTTGCAGGCGATTCCAAACTCTGGTCAGGTCCTGTAGCGAGAGGCGAGTCTCTCCGTGTCTCACTCCAGCACCCTTTTTACCTGTTTTATATACCCCTCAAGCAGGGTAGGAATGACATCACCCCGAGCAAACCCCCACACTCCTCCCTCGGGGATTGGTGCTACGATTTCATTGGCGAGCAGTGCACCAATCAGTGCAAAGCCCTTCACTCGATGAATTGCAACCTGTTTCGATTTTAATTTGATTTTTGGGCCCCGGTGGCTTTTCATTGCGAAGACAATTTTTCACTTTCACCTGAAGGTTGGATTCCTCCAGTGAGGTAGTTCCCAGGGCGCTACATGCCCTCCGACCTCTTATGCCAACGGGCCTTTCTGCAAGGTGCGAGCCTGGACAGCGAATGTCAACAGGATGCTCCTCCATGGTGTGCATCACAGCCGAGAATAATCTGTGTTCACACACAGTTGGGGTCGCTGGACAGTGATCAGGAGCAGGAACCCTCTCTAACCCAGGGGTCACTGGACAGTGGTCAGGAGCAGGAACCCTCTCTAACCCAGGGGTCGCTGGACAGTGATCAGGAGCAGGAACCCTCTCTAACCCAGGGGTCACTGGACAGTGATCAGGAGCAGGAACCCTCTCTAACCCAGGGCTCACTGGACAGTGATCAGGATCAGGAACCCGCTCTCACCCAGGGGACACTGGACAGTGATCAGGAGCAGGAACCCACTCTAACCCAGGGGTCACTGGACAGTGATCAGGAGCAGGAACCCTCTCTAACCCAGGGCTCACTGGACAGTGATCAGGATCAGGAACCCTCTCTAACCCAGGGGTCACTGGACAGTGATCAGGAGCAGGAACCCTCTCTAACCCAGGGGTCACTGGGCAGTGATCAGGAGCAGGAACCCGCTCTCACCCAGGGGTCACTGGACAGTGATCAGGAGCAGGAACCCTCTCTAACCCAGGGGTCACTGGGCAGTGATCAGGAGCAGGAACCCTCTCTAACCCTGGGGTCACTGGACAGTGATCAGGAGCAGGAACCCGCTCTCACCCAGGGGACACTGGGCAGTGATCAGGAGCAGGAACCCGCTCTAACCCAGGGGTCACTGGACAGTGATCAGGAGCAGGAACCCTCTCTAACCCAGGGGTCACTGGGCAGTGATCAGGAGCAGGAACCCTCTCTAACCCAGGGGTCACTGGACAGTGATCAGGAGCAGGAACCCGCTCTCACCCAGGGGACACTGGGCAGTGATCAGGAGCAGGAACCCGCTCTAACCCAGGGGTCACTGGACAGTGATCAGGAGCAGGAACCCTCTCTAACCCAGGGGTCACTGGGCAGTGATCAGGAGCAGGAACCCTCTCTAACACAGGGGTCACTGGACAGTGATCAGGAGCAGGAACCCACTCTAACCCAGGGGACACTGGGCAGTGATCAGGAGCAGGAACCCTCTCTAACCCAGGGGTCACTGGGCAGTGGTCAGGAGCAGGAACCCTCTCTAACCCAGGGGACACTGGGCAGTGATCAGGAGCAGGAACCCTCTCTAACCCAGGGGTCACTGGACAGTGATCAGGAGCAGGAACCCGCTCTAACCCAGGGGTCACTGGACAGTGATCAGGAGCAGGAACCCGCTCTCACCCAGGGGTCACTGGACAGTGATCAGGAGCAGGAACCCACTCTAACCCAGTGATCAGGAGCAGGAACCCCCTCTAACCCAGGGGTCACTGGGCAGTGGTCAGGAGCAGGAACCCTCTCTAACCCAGGGGACACTGGGCAGTGATCAGGAGCAGGAACCCTCTCTAACCCAGGGGTCACTGGACAGTGATCAGGAGCAGGAACCCGCTCTAACCCAGGGGTCACTGGGCAGTGATCAGGAGCAGGAACCCTCTCTAACCCAGGGGTCACTGGACAGTGACCAGGAGCAGGAACCCTCTCTAACCCAGGGGACACTGGACAGTGATCAGGAGCAGGAACCCTCTCTAACCCAGGGGTCACTGGGCAGTGATCAGGAGCAGGAACCCTCTCTAACCCAGGGGTTGCTGGACAGTGATCAGAGCAGGAACCCTCTCTAACCCTGGGCTCACTGGGCAGTGATCAGGAGCAGGAACCCTCTCTAACCCAGGGGTCACTGGACAGTGATCAGGAGCAGGAACCCTCTCTAACCCAGGGGTCACTGGGCAGTGATCAGGAGCAGGAACCCGCTCTAACCCAGGGGTCACTGGGCAGTGACCAGGAGCAGGAACCCGCTCTCACCCAAGGGGTCACTGGACAGTGATCAGGAGCAGGAACCCTCTCTAACCCAGGGAGTCACTGGGCAGTGATCAGGAGCATGAACCCTGGCTGATTTCCCCTCTCTCTCTAACCCAGGTGTCACTGGACTGTGTCTAACCCAGGGGTCACTGGACAGTGATCAGGAGCAGGAACCCTCTCTAACCCAGGGGTCACTGGGCAGTGATCAGGAGCAGGAACCCTCTCTAACCCAGGGGTCACTGGACAGTGACCAGGAGCAGCCAGATACTCAGCCCTCATTCCCCACAGTGCTTCCAGCTGGCAGTGATCTAATCGTTTGATGTTCAGAGGTAGTGCGAGTGCAGATCACAGACGGTTAAACCAGTAACGGCCACAAACCTCTGCACAGGGATTTCACCAGCAACGGCTCCACATCTCCCCCCAGCGCTGACAAACATCACAGGCAGCTTCCAAATCCAACTTACTTCCCACACAAATAAAGGCAAACGCTTCCCTCCGGTAATTTGTTAACTCCGTTCACTGACGTGCAAAGCAATGAATGTTTTAGTTTTTTTATTGCGAGTTTCAATCACTCTCAGGTACTGACGTCTAATATTTAAAAAGAAATTAACGTTGGAATCATTTCTGTTCAAGAAATGCAAGCTGCAGGCATCAGAGACCTGATTCGAAAGATGCCAAGTAAAATGTACGTGTTCTGCTCTCACCGATGGCCATCACAGGCTGGGAAGTGATTCACAAAAAATAATGAACCTTCCGCGACCTCTCGGACGTCCCACAGCCAATAAAGTACTTTTTTTTGAAGTGTAGTCACTGCTGTAATGTAGGAAACGCAGCAGCCCGTTTACACACAGCAAGATCCCACAAAACAGCAAGGGGATAAATGGCCAGATCGACGGGCTATTCGACTGGGGAGGACCTCGCCACCCAGCCCCGATCCTGCGACGGGTGTTTTTCCAGTGCTGGGCAGCAATCAGCAGCAGGGATAAATGTCGGCCCAGGTTAGCGGGGAAGAGCTCCCCCCCTCTGTTCTCCTTCCTACAGTGCCCGTGGGCAAGGGGCTGAAGACTGAGCTGCAGACAGCAAGGGGGGGCCCAGGTTACGCTCCTGGCCTGTGTGGGGTTAGCTGATCCAAGTCCAGGGGTGGGGTTCTTGAGCTTGGCAGAGGGGAAAAAAATCAGGCAGGGTTCCCTGCTCTGGCAGGCCCCTGTTACAAAGCTCTGATTGGGCTATGGTGACCCCCATGGTCGAATAGACTGCTGCCTGGTTGTCTCGGCTCACACGTGGGAAATGGGCACTTGGTGAGATACTGAGGAAGAGACAAGAGGGGAGGACATTAAGAACATGGCTGCCCACTCCATGCCTTTATAGGGCAGCCTGCGGCCGAGATAAGGAACTCGATGGTGAGGCAGGATATCCCGCCGCTCCGGGTTGCCACCTTTGGACTCGTTGCCCCTCCCCAATTCCCCTCTCCCTCCCAATATCGCCCTTCCCTCCTCAATCGGCCGGCTGTCGGGGTTTCATTCGGCCTCTGGCATCGGACCCCCGAGTGGCTGGTGGGCTATTCGACTGGGGAGGGCCTCGCCACCCAGCCCCGATCCTGCGCCCACCCGATATTGGCACGGGTGTTCTTCCAGTGCTGGACGGCAATCGGCAGCAGGAAGCCCACCCACCCCATAGCTCAGGGCGGAGGCCAACCCGCAGCACCTTTACCCAGTAGGCGTGTGTGCCCCTGAATTATAACCTGGTCGTTGCATCCCAGTAACAACCAGCAGACTGAAATATTCTGGGTTTCCCGCTGGACGCAATCCTCTGCCCACCTCACAGCCCCAGAGAGGCAGGAGCTCCTGCACCTGAACCAGCTGGAGAATGAGAGGCACACACACAAAGTTGGAATGAGAAAGCCAGGCCCCGATCACAGGCCCAAGTAACGGTGAGAATTGGGGCACTGCACGGTATGGGCAGTATAAAGCCAGACAGGGGTCAGGGCTCGGACACAGATCCTCTCACACACACACACGCGCACGGAAGTAGTTCACACGAGGCACTGAGCTACTTCCTGGAGCAGAGGGGCTCACAGGCACCGTCTCACCAGCCAGCCTGTTTCGAGAGGTGTGGGACGAGGGAGGAGTGACCGCTAGAAAGACAGCAGCCGTAGGTCTGTGGGTGGCCGCCACCCTTTCTGGGATTGAATAAGACGGATAGCAATGATGCAATGTGTTTATTTTTATTGGGTTGTTCTGGTGCAGGTGTCACCTACCCCTTACAATAGGAGTCGGAGATAGAACAGGCCACAATCGGCACTCAGGCACTTCAGGGCCCCTCCCAGCACGTCCTGTCAGACCCAGCCGTGCTTTTGTTTGTGTCCTTTACACATCCCGACTGGGGGCAACAGGGCTGTTCCATTCATGAAGTAGGAGGGTGAGAGTGAAGGAGAGAGACCGGAGAGAGGGAGGGGGAGAGAGGGAGACCGGAGAGAGAGGGAGGGGGAGAGAGAGAGAGAACGGAGAGAGGGAGACCGGAGAGAGAGGGAGGGGGAGAGAGAGAGACCGGAGAGAGGGAGGGGGAGAGAGAGAGACTGGAGAGAGGGAGGGGGAGAGAGAGAGGGAGGGGGAGAGAGGGAGAACGGAGAGAGAGACCGGAGAGAGGGAGGGGGAGAGAGAGAGAACGGAGAGAGGGAGGGGGAGAGAGAGAGACCGGAGAGAGGGAGGGGGAGAGAGAGAGACCGGAGAGAGGGAGGGGGAGAGAGGGAGGGGGAGAGAGGGAGACCGGAGAGAGGGAGAACGGAGAGAGAGGGAGGGGGAGAGAGAGAGACCGGAGAGAGGGAGGGGGAGAGAGAGAGACTGGAGAGAGGGAGGGGGAGAGAGAGAGGGAGGGGGAGAGAGGGAGAACGGAGAGAGAGACCGGAGAGAGGGAGGGGGAGAGAGAGAGAACGGAGAGAGGGAGGGGGAGAGAGAGAGACCGGAGAGAGGGAGGGGGAGAGAGAGAGACCGGAGAGAGGGAGGGGGAGAGAGAGAGAACGGAGAGAGGGAGGGGGAGAGAGGGAGGGGGAGAGAGGGAGAGAACGGAGGGAGGGGGAGAGAGGGAGAGAACGGAGGGAGGGGGAGAGAGACCGGAGAGAGGGAGGGAGAGAGAGAGACCGGAGAGAGGGAGGGAGAGAGAGAGACCGGAGAGAGGGAGGGACCGGAGAGAGGGAGGGGGAGAGAGACCCCGGAGAGAGGGAGGGGGAGAGGGAGACCCCGGAGAGAGGGAGGGGGAGAGAGAGAGAACGGAGAGAGAGACCGGAGAGAGGGAGGGGGAGAGAAAGAGACCGGAGAGAGGGAGGGGGAGAGAGAGAGACCGGAGAGAGGGAGGGGGAGAGAGAGAGAGAACGGAGAGAGGGAGGGGGAGAGAGAGAGAGAACGGAGAGAGGGAGGGGGAGAGAGAGAGAGAGAGACCGGAGAGAGGGAGGGGGAGAGAGAGAGAGACCGGAGAGAGGGAGGGGGAGAGAGAGACCGGAGAGAGGGAGGGAGAGAGCGAGAGAAACCGGAGAGGGGGAGGGGGAGCGAGAACGGAGGGAGGGGGAGCGAGAACGGAGGGAGGGGGAGCGAGAACGGAGGGAGGGGGAGCGAGAACGGAGGGAGGGGGAGCGAGAACGGAGGGAGGGGGAGCGAGAACGGAGGGAGGGGGAGCGAGAACGGAGGGAGGGGGAGCGAGAACGGAGGGAGGGGGAGCGAGAACGGAGGGAGGGGGAGCGAGAACGGAGGGAGGGGGAGCGAGAGAACGGAGGGAGGGGGAGCGAGAGAACGGAGGGAGGGGGAGCGAGAGAACGGAGGGAGGGGGAGCGAGAGAACGGAGGGAGGGGGAGCGAGAGAACGGAGGGAGGGGGAGCGAGAGAACGGAGGGAGGGGGAGCGAGAGAACGGAGGGAGGGGGAGCGAGAACGGAGGGAGGGGGAGCGAGAACGGAGGGAGGGGGAGCGAGAACGGAGGGAGGGGGAGCGAGAACGGAGGGAGGGGGAGCGAGAACGGAGGGAGGGGGAGCGAGAACGGAGGGAGGGGGAGCGAGAACGGAGGGAGGGGGAGCGAGAACGGAGGGAGGGGGAGCGAGAACGGAGGGAGGGGGAGCGAGAACGGAGGGAGGGGGAGCGAGAACGGAGGGAGGGGGAGCGAGAACGGAGGGAGGGGGAGCGAGAACGGAGGGAGGGGGAGCGAGAACGGAGGGAGGGGGAGCGAGAACGGAGGGAGGGGGAGCGAGAACGGAGGGAGGGGGAGCGAGAACGGAGGGAGGGGGAGCGAGAACGGAGGGAGGGGGAGCGAGAACGGAGGGAGGGGGAGCGAGAACGGAGGGAGGGGGGAGCGAGAACCGAGGGAGGGGGAGCGAGAACGGAGGGAGGGGGAGCGAGAACGGAGGGAGGGGGAGCGAGAACGGAGGGAGGGGGAGCGAGAACGGAGGGAGGGGGAGCGAGAACGGAGGGAGGGGGAGCGAGAGAGAGAGGGAGGGGGAGCGAGAACGGAGGGAGGGGGAGCGAGAACGGAGGGAGGGGGAGCGAGAACGGAGGGAGGGGGAGCGAGAACGGAGGGAGGGGGAGCGAGAACGGAGGGAGGGGGAGCGAGAACGGAGGGAGGGGGAGCGAGAACGGAGGGAGGGGGAGCGAGAACGGAGGGAGGGGGAGCGAGAACGGAGGGAGGGGGAGCGAGAACGGAGGGAGGGGGAGCGAGAACGGAGGGAGGGGGAGCGAGAACGGAGGGAGGGGGAGCGAGAGAGAGAGGGAGGGGGAGCGAGAACGGAGGGAGGGGGAGCGAGAACGGAGGGAGGGATGGAAGATGGGGAAAAAATGAGTTTCATGGTTTGGGAACTTCACTGGCAGTGTTCAAACACCAAGTGACACATTCTCCATTGCCCGCGCCCTCCCCTCTCTCCCCCTCCCCACGATGTCTCAATCTGCCTCCAGCGTCTCAGAATGCGGAGCCGGGAACCAGCTGAGCAAGAGAGAAGAGATAGAACAAATGGCCAACATGCCCCACGCATCCCGGGCAGACTGAATCTCCGAGAGAGAGGGGGAGAGAGGGGAGGGGACGGGTTAATAACCTGTCACCGTGTCACGTGGGATAATTAATCTCTACGTAACCTCAGCTTATTTTAGAAAAAAAAGGAGTTGGAGATTCTGGGGGCTGAGCCCGAATCCCGTGCATTACCCAGCGCTCCGCACTGCGCCCGGACACATGACGGAACCGCGATACGCCCTCCTCCGCACGGAGCTACGGCATCTCTGGGTACAGCGCACACACCGCCGCCGTCTCCTCCTCCTCCTCCAATCACGTCTTCGCGTCCGCCGGTTTCCCCCTCCCCACTCCCTCTCTCGGTACGCGATTCCGGCCGCGGGCTGGTGGGGGTCGGGGAGAGGGTTGGTCAGCAGTCGGTGGTGATTTTCGCCGAGAGATCCTGAATGCGTCGAGCGCTACAGTTCTTGCAGAGGATGTGCCCGTCCAACGGGTAGCAGCCGCACCCCTCGCCCTCCGATGACAGGACGAAACCGCAGTCCTGTGGGGGGTCAAAGGGCACAGAATCAGTCAAAGGGACAAACGGCTGACGGACATTTTAAACACAGAACTTGCATTTCTCCAGCGCCTTTCACCACCTCAGGACGTCTCAAAGCGCTTTACAGCCAATGAAGTACTTTTTGAAGTCACTGTTGTAATGTGGGAAACGCGGCAGCCAATTTGCGCACAGCAATCTCCCACAAGCAGCAATGTGATAACGAGCACATAATCTGTTTTAGGGTGTTTGAGGGATAGATACTGACCCCAGGACACCGGGGAGAACTCCCCTGCTCTTCTTCCAAGTTGTGGCTGTGGGATCTTTTTCGTCCACCCGAGGGGACATAGAAACACAGAAGATAGGAGCAGGAGTCGGCCATTCGGCCCCTCGAGCCTGCTCCGCCATTCAATGAGATCATGGTTGATCATCCAAATTCAGTACCCTGTCCCTGCCTTCTCCCCATATCCCTTGATCCCTTTAGCCTTAAGAAATATATCCAACTCCTTCTTGAATATATTTAATGAATTGGTCTCAACTGTCTTCTGTGGTAGAGAATTCCACAGGTTCACCACTCTCTGGGTGAAGAAATTCCTCCTCATCTCTGTCCTAAATGGCTTACCCCTTATCCTTAGACTGTGACCCCTGGTTCTGGACTCCCCGACCATCGGGAACATCCTTTCTGCATCTAGTCTGTCCAGTCCTGTCAGAATTTTATAAGTTTCAATGAGATTCCCTCTCATTCTTCTAAACTCCAGCAAGTATAAGCCCAATCGACCCAATCTCTCCTCATACGTCATTCCTGCCATCCCAGGTATCAGTCTGGTGAATCTTCGCTGAACTCCTTCCATGGCAAGAACATCCTTCCTCAGATAAGGCAACCAAAACTGCACACAATACTCAAGGTGTGGTCTCACCAAGGCCCTGTACAACTGCAGCAAGACATCCTTGTTCCTGTACTCAAACCCTCGCGCTACGAAGGCCAACATACCATTTGCCTTCTTAACCGCCTGCTGCACCTGCATGTTTACCTTCAGCGACTGGTGCACAAGGACAACCAGGTCTCGTTGCACTTCCCCCTTCTCCCAATCTATTGCCATTCAGATAATAATCTGCCTTCCTGTTTTTGCCACCAAACTGGATAACCAGCACACACGCCCACCCAGCTTTGTGTCGTCTGCAAACTTGGAGATATTACATCTAGTTCCCTTGTCTAGATCATTAATATATATTGTGAATAGCTGGGGTCCCTGCCACTCAGAAAAAGTCCCGTTTATTCCAACTCTTTGCTTTCTGTCTGCCAACCAGTTCCCTATCCAAGTCAATACCTTGCCCCCAATCCCATGTGACTTAACTTTACACGCTAATCTCTTATGCGGGACCTTATCGAAAGCCTTCTGAAAGTCCAAATACACCACATCCACTGGTCCTCCCTTATCTATTTTACCAGTTACATCCTCAAAAAATTCCAGTAGATTAGTCAAGCACGATTTACCTTTTGTAAATCCATATTGACTTTGTCCGATCCTGTCACTGTTTTTCAAGTGCTCTACTACATCTTTTATAATGGACGCTAGCATTTTCCCCACTACCGACGGCACATCGGTTTAACGTCTCATCCAAAAGACACAACCTCCGACAGTACGACGCTCCCTCAGTACTGCCCCTCCGACAGTGCTGCGCTCCCTCAGTACTGCCCCTCCGACAGTGCGGCGCGCCCTCAGTACTGCCCCTCCGACAGTGCGGCGCTCCCTCAGTACGGCCCCTCCGACAGTGCGGCACTCCCTCAGTACTGCCCCTCCGACAGTGCGGCGCTCCCTCAGTACTGCCCCTCCGACAGTGCGGCGCTCCCTCAGTACTGCCCCTCCGACAGTGCGGCGCTCCCTCAGTACTGCCCCTCCGACAGTGCGGCGCTCCCTCAGTACTGCCCCTCCGACAGTGCGGCGCTCCCTCAAAACGCTCCTCCGACAGTGCAGCGCTCCCTCAGTACTGCCCCTCCGACAGTGCGGCGCTCCCTCAGTACTGCCCGACAGTGCAGCGCTCCCTCAGTACTGCCCCTCCGACAGTGCAGCGCTCCCTCAGTACTGCCCCTCCGACAGTGCGGCGCTCCCTCAGTACTGCCCCTCCAACAGTGCGGCGCTCCCTCAGTACTGCCCCTCCGACAGTGCAGCGCTCCCTCAGTACTGCCCCTCCGACAGTGCAGCGCTCCCTCAGTACTGCCCCTCCAACAGTGCGGCGCTCCCTCAAAACGCTCCTCCAACAGTGCGGCGCTCCCTCAAAACGCTCCTCCAACAGTGCAGCGCTCCCTCAAAACGCCCCTCCGACAGTGCGGCGCTCCCTCAGTACTGCACTGGAGTGTGAGCCTGGATTTTTGCGCTCAAGTTTCTGGAGTGGGACTCGAACCCACAACCTTCTGACTCAGCGTTGAGAGTCCTACCCACTAAGCCCACAGCTGACACCCAAAAGGAAAAAATTGCTATTCGGCCTGGTTGCGCCTCGCACTCCGCTGGCTGAATGCACTGAACCCTGCGGGACCTTGGAACCCCAGGGTTTAATCCCCGTTCTCACCTCAGCGGGGCATCAGTTGGCCTTGGTTTTCCTCGGGGCTCGGTAAAGGGGGAGGTGCGGGGAATCAGCCAGTGTCTCCCCCCCCACCCCGCAACCCGACTCCTAACCAGTCACAGCAGCTGGCAAGTGGATGCCTGCGGATGTTGGGCTGGGACGGGATCGGACTCTGCGGCGATGCCTCACCTAGTTCAATAGCCGCTTGCACTCTACCACCCCACCCCCACCACCACGCTCACACGTAAAGACCGGGTCAGGTGTGCTGGAGCGCGGCCATGCCCCTGGGAAATTCAGGGGGAGAAATCCTGGATGGAGAGAACGGAACAGACACAGGAACAGGAGGAGGCCATTCAGCCCCTCGAGCCTGCTCCGCCATTCAATGAGATCAGGGCTGATCTGTATCTTAACTCCATTTACCCGCCTTGGTTCCATAACCCTTAATACCCCTTACCGAATGAAAATCAAGCATTTTCAGTTTTGATATTTCCAATTGACCCCCGGCCGCAACAACTGTTTGGGGGAGAGAGTTCCAGATTTCCACCACCCTTTGTGTGAAGAAGTGCTTCCTGACATCACCCCTGAACGGCCTGGCTCTAATTTTAAGGTTCTGCCCCCTTGTTCTGGACTCCCCCCACACCAGAGGAAATGGTATGTTGGCCTTCGTAGCGAGAGAATTCAAGTACAGGAGCAAGGATGTCTTGCTGCAGTTGTACAGGGCCTTGGTGAGACCACACCTTGAGTACTGTGTGCAGTTTTGGTCGCCTTACCTGAGGAAGGATGTTCTTGCCATGGAGGGAGTGCAGCGAAGATTCACCAGACTGATACCTGGGATGGCAGGAATGACGTATGAGGAGAGATTGGGTCGATTGGGCTTATACTCGCTGGAGTTTAGAAGAATGAGAGGGGATCTCATTGAAACTTATAAAATTCTAACAGGACTAGACAGACTAGATGCAGGAAGGATGTTCCCGATGGCGGGGGAGTCCAGAACCAGGGGTCACAGTCTAAGGATAAGGGGTAAGCCATTTAGGACAGAGATGAGGAGGAATTTCTTCACCCAGAGAGTGGTGAACCTGTGGAATTCTCTACCACAGAAGGCAGTAGAGGCCAATTCATTAAATATATTCAAGGAGTTAGATATATTTCTTAAGGCTAAAGGGATCAAGGGATATGGGGAGAAGGCAGGGACAGGGTACTGAGTTTGGATGATCAGCCATGATCTCATTGAATGGCGGAGCAGGCTCGAGGGGCCGAATGGCCGACTCCTGCTCCTATCTTCTATGTTTCCATGTGAAATAGTTTCTCTCTATCGACCCGATCAACTCCTTTAATCATCTTAAACACCTCGGTCAGATCATCCCTTAATCTTCTAAACTCGAGGGAACACAAGCCCAGTCTGCGCCCCCGAGGACCGCAGCACGTCCTTACCTCACACTTGTAACAGTTGACGTGGAAGCTGCGATCGAGGGCCACAATCCGCACCGTCTCCTCCTGTCCCGCCTCCGGCATGATGGGCTTGGCACAGACAGAGCAGCGGGGAGCAAACTTCCTGTTAAAAGACAAATGGCAAAAGCACTCAGCTGGAGCACGGAGGGGCTCGAGAGGGTAGACAGAGAGAAAGTGTGTCTGCTTGTGTCGAAGAGCAAAACCAGAGCCCGTAAATATAAGATAGTCACGAATAAATCCAACAGGAACTTTGAGAGAAACTAACGCTCTCGCCTCAGAGTCAGAAGGTCGTGGGTTCAAGTCCCACTCCAGAGACTTGAGTACAAAAATCTATGTTGGCACTCCCAGTGCAGTACTGAGGGAGAGCCACGCTGTTGGAGTGGCAGTACTGAGGGAGAGCCGCACTGTCGGAGGGGCAGTACTGAGGGATAGCCGCACTGTCGGAGTGGCAGTACTGAGGGAGCGCCGCACGGTCGGAGGGGCAGTGCTGAGGGAGTGCCGCACTGTTGGAGGGGCAGTACTGAGGGAGCGCCGCACTGTTGGAGGGGCAGTACTGAGGGAGCGCCGCACTATCAGAGGGGCAGTACTGAGGGAGCGCCGCACTATCAGAGGGGCAGTACTGAGGGAGCGCCGCACGGTCGGAGGGGCAGTACTGAGGGAGCGCCGCACTGTCGGAGGGGCAGTACTGAGGGAGAGCCGCACTGTCGGAGTGGCAGTACTGAGGGAGCGCCGCACTGTCGGAGGGGCAGTACTGAGGGAGCGCCGCACTGTCGGAGTGGCAGTACTGAGGGAGCGCCGCACTGTCGGAGGGGCAGTACTGAGGGAGCGCCGCACTGTCGGGGGGGGGGGGGGGGGGGGGGGGCAGTACTGAGGGAGCGCCGCACTGTCGGGGGGGGGGGGGGGGGGGCAGTACTGAGGGAGCGCCGCACTGTCGGAGGGGCAGTACTGTATTCACTAAAAAAAACAGGTTATCTGCTCATCTGACGGAGATGGGTGGGAAGAGGCTTGTGTGGAGCAGAAGCACTGGCATAGAACAGCTGGGCTAAATGGCCTGTGTCCACACTGTAGAATTGATGCAATTATCACATTGCTGTTTGTGGGAGCTTGCTGTGTGCAAATTGGCGGCTGCGTTTCCTACATTACAACAGTGACCACACTTCAAAAAGGCTTGAAGCGCTTTAGGATGTCCTGAGGTCGTGAAAGACGCTGTCGAAATGCAAAGCTTTCTTTCCCCAGAGAGTGGTGAGAATGTGGAACTCGCTACCACAGGGGGTGGTTGAGGCGAACAGCACAGATGCTTTTAAAGGGAAGCTAGATAAACATGAGGGGAAAGGAATAGAAGGATATGGAGATGGGGTGAGATGAAGAGGGGTGGGAGGAGGCTCGTGTGGAGCAGAAACGACGGCACGGACCATTTGTCTGAATGTGCTGTAGACTCGATACAAGTATTACGTTCTTCAGCTGGAGTTATGTGCAGAGACGGGAGAAGCTGGGGTTGTTCTCCTTAGAGCAGAGAAGGTTAAGGGGAGATTTAATGGAGGCATTCAAAATCATGAGGGGTTTCGATGGAGTAGGAGAGACTGTTTCCAGTGGCAGGAGGGTCGGTAACCAGAGGACACAGATTGAAGATAATCGGCAAAAGAACCAGAGGGGAGATGAGGAGAATGTTTTTACGCAGCGAGTTGTTGTGATCTGGAACGCGCTGCCTGAAAGGGCGGTGGAAGCAGATTCAATAGTGACTTTCAAAAGGGAATTGGATAAATACTGGAAGGGGAAAAATTCACAGGGCTGTGGGGAAAGAGCAGGGGGGGAGTGGGACTAATTGGAGAACTCGTTCAAAGAGCCGGCACAGGCACGATGGGCCGAATGGCCTCTTTCTGTGCTGTATCATTCAAAAAACTTTAAGCAGGTTGGAAATTGGGCCTCCAGACTCAGAGGCACCCTGAACCTGCCCTGGGAGTGTTTGATGGGACAGTGTAGAGGGAGCTTTACTCTGTATCTAACCCGTGCTGTACCTGCCCTGGGAGTGTTTGATGGGACAGTGTAGAGGGAGCTTTACTCTGTATCTAACCCGTGCTGTACCTGCCCTGGGAGTGTTTGATGGGGACAGTGTAGAGGGAGATTTACTCTGTATCTAACCCGTGCTGTACCTGCCCTGGGAGTGTTTGATGGGACAGTGTAGAGGAAGCTTTACTCTGTATCTAACCCATGCTGTACCTGCCCTGGGAGTGTTTGATGGGGACAGTGTAGAGGGAGCTTTACTCTGTATCTAACCCGTGCTGTACCTGCCCTGGGAGTGTTTGATGGGACAGTGTAGAGGGAGCTTTACTCTGTATCTAACCCGTGCTGTACCTGTCCTGGGAGTGTTTGATGGGGACAGTGTAGAGGGAGCTTTAATCTGTATCTAACCCGTGCTGTACCTGTCCTGGGAGTGTGTGATGGGACAGTGTAGAGGGAGCTTTACTCTGTATCTAACCCGTGCTGTACCTGCCCTGGGAGTGTGTGATGGGGACAGTGTAGAGGGAGATTTACTCTGTATCTAACCCGTGCTGTACCTGCCCTGGGAGTGTTTGATGGGACAGTGTAGAGGAAGCTTTACTCTGTATCTAACCCATGCTGTACCTGCCCTGGGAGTGTTTGATGGGGACAGTGTAGAGGGAGCTTTACTCTGTATCTAACCCGTGCTGTACCTGCCCTGGGAGTGTTTGATGGGACAGTGTAGAGGGAGCTTTACTCTGTATCTAACCCGTGCTGTACCTGTCCTGGGAGTGTTTGATGGGGACAGTGTAGAGGGAGCTTTAATCTGTATCTAACCCGTGCTGTACCTGTCCTGGGAGTGTGTGATGGGACAGTGTAGAGGGAGCTTTACTCTGTATCTAACCCGTGCTGTACCTGCCCTGGGAGTGTGTGATGGGACAGTGTAGTGGAAGCTTTACTCTGTATCTAACCCGTGCTGTACCTGTCCTGGGAGTGTGTGATGGGACAGTGTAGAGGGACCTTTACTCTGTATCTAACCCGTGCTGTACCTGCCCTGGGAGTGTTTGATGGGACAGTGTAGAGGGAGCTTTACTCTGTATCTAACCCGTGCTGTACCTGCCCTGGGAGTGTTTGATGGGACAGTGTAGAGGGAGCTTCACTCTGTATCTAACCCGTGCTGTACCTGTCCTGGGAGTGTGTGATGGGACAGTGTAGAGGGAGCTTTACTCTGTATCTAACCCGTGCTGTACCTGCCCTGGGCGTGTTTGATGGGACAGTGTAGAGGGAGCTTTACTCTGTATCTAACCCGTGCTGTACTTACATATGGAAATCCTCGATGCAGTGGATCTGGCTGGTCGCGTCCACAGTGAAGGGGATCCCATCCAGGCACCGGTGGCACACGACGCAGGTGAAGCACTGTGGGTGATAGGCTCTGCCCATGGCCCGCAGGATCCTGTCCATGATGGGCTTGGAGCAGACCGAGCATTGCTCCAGGGTGTTCTGAACAAGGCAAGACAGAAAACAATCAGAACAACCGCCCTCGCACCAAGCCAGCCTGAAATCTCTGCGTCCTAGTGTCGACTGTGGCTCAGTGTGTAGTGCTCTCTCGTCTCGGAGTCTGAAGGTTGTTGGTTCAGGTCCCACTCCAGAGACTTGAGCACAAAAATCCAGGCTGACACTCCAGTGCAGTGCTGAGGGAGCGCCGCACTGTCGGAGGGGCAGTACTGAGGGAGCGCCGCACTGTCGGAGGGGCAGTACTGAGGGAGCGCCGCACTGTCGGAGGGGCAGTACTGAGGGAGCGCCGCACTGTCAGAGGGGCAGTACTGAGGGAGCGCCGCACTGTCGGAGGGGCAGTACTGAGGGAGGGCCGCACTGTCGGAGGGGCAGTACTGAGGGAGAGCCGCACTGTCGGAGGGGCAGTACTGAGGGAGCGCCGCACTGTCGGAGGGGCAGTACTGAGGGAGCGCCGCACTGTCGGAGGGGCAGTACTGAGGGAGCGCCGCACTGTCAGAGGGGCAGTACTGAGGGAACGCCGCACTGTCGGAGGGGCAGTACTGAGGGAGCGCCACACTGTCGGAGGGGCAGTACTGAGGGAGAGCCGCACTGTCGGAGGGGCAGTACTGAGGGAGCTTTAGGCGGAGAGAGAGTGTTAGCGAGCGGGGCTTCTGATATCTGTGGAGCGTGACCGCTTACGAGACACCATGACAGACCCTGGGGGCAAGGAGTTGGGGGGGGGGGGGGCGGGGGGGGGAGACTGAAAAAGATTTCAGGTTACGAAGCCAATCGCCCACAAATGATCTCATTCTTGCCCCCTCTTCCAATGAAAATATTGGTTCAGTTCTTGGAGTGGACGCGAATGTCTTTGGGACATTCTGTTACTGAGCATCCTGCTCGCTGCTGAAGTGAGCAGAGCGGCAGTAATAGGAGCGGCCTCCAGAGGGCAGCAATGGCCCAGGGTTCGAAGGCAGGCAGCGCTCGTGGGCTGAGGGATAGGTGTGGATGAGCACGGTCGATTCACCAGCACTTAATGCCCGTGTTAAAATAGCACACGTCACTGCGATATGCGTCGCCGTGCTCGAGGTAAGGCGGTCGGAAAGAGCAGGACTGACACTGGGGGCGCCCAATCCTTCCTCAACACCGTGCAGCACTGAAGACGCAGGGATTAACCCATACGGCACCTCTCGCTGGCTCAGCTCAAACTTCGATCAAGCCCTACCGAGCAGCGACGGAAGATGGCTGGGCGGGACAATCACTGGGGCAGGGCGTGTGCACCATTGTGTCTGTGCCGGCCGACAAAGAGCTCTCCAGCCCAATCCCACTTCCCAGCTCTCGGTCCGTAGCCCTGTCGGTTACGGCGCTTCAAGCGCAGATCCAAGTACTTTTAAATGTGATGAGGGTTCCTGCCTCGACCACCCTTTCAGGCAGTGAGTTCCAGACCCCCACCACCCTCTGGGTGAAGAAAGTTCTCCTCAACTCCCCTCTAAACCTCCGACCAATGACTTTAAATCTCTGCCCCCTGGTTACTGACCTCCCTGCTGAGGGAAATAGGTCCTTCCTATCCACTCTATCCAGGCCCCTCATCATTTTATACACCTCAATCAAGTCTCACCTCAGCCTCCTCTGTTCCAAAGAAAACAACCCCAGCCTCTCCAATCTTTCCTCATAGCTAAAATTCCCCAGTCCCGGCAACATCCTGGTAAATCTCCTCCGCACCCTCTGTCGTGCAATCACATCCTTCCTGTAATGTGGTGACCAGAACTGCACCCAGTATTCTAGCTGTGGCCTAACTAGTGTTTTATACAGTTCAAGCATAATCTCCCCTCCCTGCTCTTATATTCTATGCCTCGGCTAATAAAGGAGTGTCCCGTATTACTGTTAACCACCCTCCCTTTCTCTTAATAGACCTGTAAAAACCGTTTGCGCTGGCTCCTGGCAGATATTCCCCACTTACTCCAGCTGTGGCCTAACTAGTGATTTATGCACTTTACAGCCTTCTGGCCTCAACATTGAGTTCAACAATTTCAAACTATAACCCTTGCCCCCATTGTTCCTGCTGTATGATTTTGCCATTCCCATTTGCAACATTTTATCTTTCCTGCCTCTTACATAAGCACAGTATGTTCCTTCGGGTCCTTCCTCCCCTCCCACACCCCCAGCCACCGTCTCTGCATCTGCTTAAATCCTGTTCCATCTCGAACCTTTTCCAGTTCTGATGAAGGGTCCCAGACCTGAAACGTTAACTCGTTTCTCTCTCCATGGGTGCTGCCCAGCCAGCTGAATGCTTCCAGCGTTTTGTGTTTTGTTATTTTAGTGTTTTACGCAGTTCAAACACCCCTGCTCTTGTATGGTAGGTGGTACATGCACCGTAACTGACCGCGTGGTAGGAGGTACTTACGATGTAACACGACTCGCAGTAGGATTTCTTGTCGATGGCGTAGAAGGGCTGGCCCCTCAGGCGGCAGCGGCAGGTCATGCAGGTGAAGCACTCGACGTGAAACACCTGGTCCATGGCGATGCAGCCCGTCCCGTCGCCCACCACGTTCTCCCCGCACCGAGCGCAGCGCCCTGGCAACGGGAGTCGCACGTCGTCAACAAGGGACAAGAGCCCGCCAGCGACCGCAGAATACAGAACCAGTGACCGGCCGCTCGCCCACATGGTGACGGCCACGCTCAACATCCAAACACAACGGGTGGCCGTAGCTCCTCATCTCCCCCCACCCACCACCGAGGTCGAAGGTGGAAGGTCAATATCTGACCCTCCTTGTCCGGTCAGCTTATCTCAGTCACAGTGGCACAGTGACTCTGGCAGCACAGAAGGATGCCGTTCGGCCCATCATGCTATCCGGTTAGTCCCACTCCCCACGCTCTTTATCCCCACAATTCCAGCAGATTTTTCCTTTTCAAATATATCTCCAATTCGCCTTTTGAAAGTTACTATTGAATCTCCTTCCACCGCCCTTTCAGGCAGCGCGTTCCAGATCACAACAACTCGCTGCGTAAAAACATTCTCCTCATCTCCCCTCTGGTTCTTTTGCCGATTATCTTAAATCTGTGTCCTCTGGTTACCGACCCTCCTGCCAGTGGAAACAGTCTCTCCCCATTTAACTGTATCTAACCCGTGCTGTACCTGCCCTGGGAGTGTTTGATGGGACAGTGTAGAGGGAGCTTTACTCTGTATCTAACCCGTGCTGTACCTGCCCTGGGAGTGTTTAATGGGACAGTGTAGAGGGGGCTTTACTCTGTATCTAACCCGTGCTGTACCTGCCCTGGGAGTGTTTGATGGGACAGTGTAGAGGGAGCTTTACTCTGTATGTAACCCGTCCTGTACCTGCCCTGGGAGTGTTTGATGGGACAGTGTAGAGGGAGCTTTACTCTGTATCTAACCCGTGCTGTACCTACCCTGGGAGTGTTTGATGGGGACAGTGTAGAGGGAGCTTTACTCTGTATCTAACCCGTGCTGTACCTGCCCTGGGAGTGTTTGATGGGACAGTGTAGAGGGAGCTTTACTCTGTATCTAACCCGTGCTGTACCTGCCCTGGGAGTGTTTGATGGGACAGTGTAGAGGGAGCTTTACCCTGTATCTAACCCGTGCTGTACCTGCCCTGGGAGTGTTTGATGGGACAGTGTAGAGGGAGCTTTACTCTGTATCTAACCCGTGCTGTTCCTGCCCTGGGAGTGTTTGATGGGACAGTGTAGAGGGAGCGTTACTCTGTATCTAACCCGTGCTGTACCTGCCCTGGGAGTGTTTGATGGGACAGTGTAGAGGGAGCTTTACTCTGTATGTAACCCGTCCTGTACCTGCCCTGGGAGTGTTTGATGGGACAGTGTAGAGGGAGCTTTACTCTGTATCTAACCCGTGCTGTACCTACCCTGGGAGTGTTTGATGGGGACAGTGTAGAGGGAGCTTTACTCTGTATCTAACCCGTGCTGTACCTGCCCTGGGAGTGTTTGATGGGACAGTGTAGAGGGAGCTTTACTCTGTATCTAACCCGTGCTGTACCTGCCCTGGGAGTGTTTGATGGGACAGTGTAGAGGGAGCTTTACCCTGTATCTAACCCGTGCTGTACCTGCCCTGGGAGTGTTTGATGGGACAGTGTAACATAGAAACATAGAGATAGGAACAGGAGTAGGCCATTCGGCCCTTCGAGCCTGCTCCGCCATTCAATGAGATCATGGCTGATCTTCATCTGAGATCTTAGCTGATCTTACCAGTTCAGTACCCCGTCCCCGCCTTTTCTCCGTAACCCTTAATCCCCTTAGCCTTCAGAAATATATCCAATTCTCTCTTGAAAATATTTATTGAATTAGCCTTCACAGCCCTCTGTGGCAGGGAATTCCACAGGCTCACCACTCTTTGAGTGAAGAAATTCTTCCTCATCTCTGTTTTAAATGATTTGCCCGCTATTTTTAGACTGTGGCCCCTGGTTCTGTGCTCCCCTGCCATTGGAAACATTCTCTCTGAATTCAGCCTGTCCAGGCCTGCCATAATTTTATATGTTTCGATGAGATCCCCTCTCAATCTTCTAAACTCCAGTGAGTACAAGCCCAAACTATTCAATCTCTCCTCGTAGGTCATTCCCGCCATTCCAGGTATCAGCCTGGTGAATCGCCGCTGCACTCTTTCCATGGCAAGAACATCCTTCCGCAGATGGGGCGACCAAAACTGTACACAATACTCCAGATGCGGTCTCACCAGCACCTTGTACAGCTGTAGTAAGGTATCCCTATTCCTATACTCGAACCCCCTTGATATGAAGGCCAACATACCATTTGCCTTCTTAATCGCCTGTTGCACCTGCATGCTCTCCTTCAGTGACTGGTGCACAAGAACACCCAGGTCCCTCTGCACTTCCCCATCTCCCAATCTATTGCCATTTAGATAATAATCTACCCTCCTGTTTTTACCCCCAAAGTGGATAACCTCGCATTTATCCACATTATAGTGCATCTGCCACGTATCCGCCCATTCCCCCAACCTGTCCAAATCGCACTGTAGCCTCCTGACATCCTCATCAGAGCCCACCCCTCCTCCTAGTTTAGTGTCGTCAGCGAATTTGGAAATATTGCATCCAATTCCCTGATCCAGATCATTTATATATATTGTGAACAGCTGGGGTCCCAGGACAGATCCTTGCGGCACCCCGCTGGTCACTGCCTGCCACTCCGAAAACGAGCCGTTTATTCCAACTCTCTGTTTTCTATCCGCCAGCCAGTTCTCTATCCACGTTAATACTTTGCCCCCAATCCCATGAGCCTTAATTTTGCATGATAATCTTTTGTGTGGAACCTTATCGAAGGCTTTCTGGAAGTCAAGGTACACCACATCCACTGGCTCTCCCCCATCTATTTTACCAGTTACTTCCTCAAAAAATTCCAGCAGATTAGTCAAACACGATTTACCCTTTGTAAATCCATGTTGACTCTGTCCGATCCTTTCCCCATTTGTCAAGTGCTCCGCTATTTTATCCTTAATAATGGACTCTAGCATTTTGCCCACAACCGATGTAAGGCTTACTGGTCTATAATTCCCTGCTTTCTCTCTACCCCCCTTTTTAAATATTGGGGTAACATTAGCTACCCTCCAATCCACGGGTACTGTTCCCGAGTCAATGGAGTTCCGGAAGATGATCCTTAGAGCATCTGCTATCTCCAGGGCCACCTCCTTAAGTACCCTAGGATGTAGTTTATCAGGCCCCGGGGATTTGTCGGCCTTCAGTCCCCTCAACTTACCCAACACCATATCCCTAGAGATACTAATTTCTGTCAGCTCCTCCCTCTCATTAGTCCCTATGTTTGCCGATATTCCTGGGAGGTTATTTGTGTCCTCCTTTGTGAATACAGAACCAAAGTATGAGTTTAATTGGTCTGCCATTTCCTTATTCTCCATTATATATTCTCCCGAATCGGACTGCAAGGGACCGACTTGGGATTTTACCAGTCTTTTCCTCCTGATATACCGATAAAAGCTTTTGCAGTCTGTCTTTATGTTTGCTGCAAGTTTACTTTCGTATTCTATTTTCCCCTTCCTGATTAATCCCTTTGTCCTCTTTTGCTGTATCCTGTACTGCCCCCAATCTTCCGGTCTGGTGCTTTTTTTTGCCAGTTGATATGCCCTTTTTTTTGATTTTATGCTGTCCCTAATTTCCCTCGTTATCCACGGTTGAGCCACCTTTTTAGGTTTATTTTTATGCCAAACCGGTATAAACATGTTCTGGAATTCTTCCATTCTATCTTTGAATGCTTGCCATTGTCTATCCACTGTCAATCCCCCCAGAAACACCACCCAATCAATCTTACCCAATTCCCGTCTCATACCCTCGTAATTCCCTTTATTTAAGTTCTGGACCTTAGTCTCTGATTCAATTTCCTCACTCTCCATCTCGACTGAGAGCTCGATCATATTATGATCGCTCTGACCCAAGGGGCCTCGTACAAGAAGATTGTTGATAAGTCCCTTCTCATTGCACAATACCCAGTCTAAAATGGCCTGATCTCGAGTCGGCTCCTCGACATATTGGTCCAGATAACCGTCCCGAAAACATTCCAGGAATTCCTCCTCCTCAGAATTTTTACTAATTTGGGTAGTCCAATCAATATGTAAATTAAAGTCACCCATGATGACAGCTGTGCTCTTATCGCACACTTCTCTAATTTCCCTTTTTATGCCTTCCCTCACCTCCATATTACTATTTGGAGGCCTATATATCACACCCACTAACGTTTTCCTCCCCTTGCTATTTCTCATTTCTACCCATACAGATTCCGTTTCATCCGAGTTAATATCCTTCCTTTCCATTGCATTAATCCCCTCCTTTACCAGCAATGCTACCCCACCTCCCCTACCTTTTTGCCGATCCTTCCTAAATATTGTATATCCCTGGATGTTAAGTTCCCAGCCTTGCCCACCCTGCAGCCACGTTTCTGTAATCCCAATCAAATCATACTTGTTTACCTCTATTTCCACAACTAATTCATCCACCTTGTTCCTAATGCTTCTAGCATTAAGATACAAAGCCTTCAGGCTTGCTTTTTTCACACTCTCATTATGAATTAGTTTGGCCCTTTGTGTTTCTCTCCTTTGCTTATTGCTTCTCACCTTTCTACCATCTATTTCTGACTTCATATGACTTCCCTCTTTTCCACTATCTAGGTTCCCATCCCCCTGCCAAATTAGTTTAAATCCTCCCGAACCGCCCTAGAAAATATTACCCCGAGGACATCGGCTCCCTCACAGCTCAGGTGTAGACCGTCCCCTTGGTACAGGTCACTCCTCCCCAAGAACTGGTTCCAATGCCTCAAGAATTTAAATCCCTCTCCCTTGCACCACTGCTCAAGCCACGTATTTAGCTTATCTATCTTACTCTCTCTAAACTTATTAGCTCGTGGCACTGGTAGCAATCCAGAGATTACTACCTTTGAGGTCCTACTTTTCAATTTAGCTCCTAACTCCCTAAATTCAGCTTGTAGGACCTCCTCCCTCTTTTTACCTACATCGTTGGTACCTACATGTACCACGACAACTGGCTGATCCCCCTCCCCCTTCAGAATGCTCTGCACCCGCTCCGAGACATCCTTGACCCTTGCACCAGGGAGGGAGAGGGAGCTTTACTCTGTATCTAACCCGTGCTGTTCCTGCCCTGGGAGTGTTTGATGGGACAGTGTAGAGGGAGCGTTACTCTGTATCTAACCCGTGCTGTACCTGCCCTGAGAGTGTTTGATGGGACAGTGTAGAGGGAGCTTTACTCTGTATCTAACCCGTGCTGTACCTACCCTGGGAGTGTTTGATGGGACAGTGTAGAGGGAGCTTTACTCTGTATCTAACCCGTGCTGTACCTGCCCTGAGAGTGTTTGATGGGACAGTGTAGAGGGAGCGTTACTCTGTATCTAACCCGTGCTGTACCTGCCCTGAGAGTGTTTGATGGGACAGTGTAGAGGGAGCTTTACTCTGTATCTAACCCGTGCTGTACCTACCCTGGGAGTGTTTGATGGGACAGCGTAGAGTGAGCTTTACTCTGTATCTAACCCGTGCTGTACCTGCCCTGGGAGTGTTTGATGGGACAGTGTAGAGGGAGCTTTACTCTGTATCTAACCCGTGCTGTACCTGCCCCGGGAGTGTTTGATGGGACAGTGTAGAGGAAGCTTTACTCTGTATCTAACCCGTGCTGTACCTGCCCCGGGAGTGTGTGATGGGACAGTGTAGAGGGAGCTTTACTCTGTATCTAACCCGTGCTGTACCTGCCCTGGGAGTGTTTGATGGGACAGTGTAGAGGGAGCTTTACTCTGTATCTAACCCGTGCTGTACCTGCCCTGGGCGTGTTTGATGGGGACAGTGTAGAGGGAGCTTTACTCTGTATCTAACCCGTGCTGCACCTGCCCTGGGAGTGTTTGATGGGACGGTGTAGAGGGAGCTTTACTCTGTATCTAACCCATGCTGTACCTGCCCTGGGAGTGTTTGATGGGACGGTGTAGAGGGAGCTTTACTCTGTATCTATCCCGTGCTGTACCTGCCCTGGGAGTGTTTGATGGGACGGTGTAGAGGGAGCTTTACTCTGTATCTAACCCATGCTGTACCTGCCCTGGGAGTGTTTGATGGGACAGTGTAGAGGGAGCTTTACTCTGTATCTAACCCGTGCTGTACCTGCCCTGGGAGTGTTTGATGGGACGGTGTAGAGGGAGCTTTACTCTGTATCTATCCCGTGCTGTACCTGCCCTGGGAGTGTTTGATGGGACAGTGTAGAGGGAGCTTTACTCTGTATCTAACCTGTGCTGTACCTGCCCTGGGAGTGTTTGATGGGACAGTGTAGAGGGAGCTTTACTCTGTATCTAACATGCACTAACATTCCTCACGTTGAGTCCTACATTCCCCCCGGGACACTCACCAAAATACTCCTCAGTCGGTGGGTTGTTCATGTCATGGACCAGTTTCTTGGTGATTCGATCGAGTTCTTCCTCCGGTCTGCTGGCTAGGGTCTGACTCCCTCCAGGTGGCCCGTAAGAGGCCTGAGAACACGAAGAGAAACTTTAAGAACACGAAGTGGCAGTTTTGGATCAGCCTCCCCAATTTAACAGACCTGCCCCAGCTACCCACCGCCACCCTCAGCCCCGCCGCCACCCTCGACCCCGCTTTCCCACCGCCACCCTCGACCCCACCGCCACCCTCGACCTCACCGCCACCCTCGACCCCACCTCCCCACCGCCAGCCTCGACCCACCGCCACACTCGACCCCACCGCCACCCTCGACCCAACCTCCCCACCGCCAGCCTCGACCCACCGCCACCCTCGACCCCACCGCCACCCTCGACCCAACCTCCCCACCGCCAGCCTCGACCCACCGCCAGCCTCGACCCACCGCCACCCTCGACCCCACCGCCACCCTCGATCCCACCTCCCCACCGCCAGCCTCGACCCACCGCCACCCTCGACCCCACCGCCTCCCTCGACCCACCGCCACCCTCGACCCCACCCTCGACCCACCGCCACCCTCGACCCACCGCCACCCTCGACCCACCGCCACCCTCGACCCCACCGTCAGCCTTGACCCACCGCCACCCTCGACCCACCGCCACCCTCGACCCCACCGCCAGCCTCGACCCCACCTCCCCACCGCCACCCTCGACCCACCTCCCCACCGCCACCCTCGACCTCACCGCCTCCCTCGACCCCACCGCCACCCTCGACCTCACCGCCTCCCTCGACCCCACCGCCTCCCTCGACCCCACCGCCAGCCTCGACCCCACCGCCTCCCTCGACCCACCGCCACCCTCGACCCCACCTCCCCACCGCCACCCTCGACCCACCGCCACCCTCGACCCCACCATCAGCCTTGACCCACCGCCACCCTCGACCCAACCGCCAGCCTCGACCCCACCTCCCCACCGCCACCCTCGACCCACCTCCACCCTCGACCTCACCGCCTCCCTCGACCCCACCGCCACCCTCGACCTCACCGCCTCCCTCGACCCCACCGCCTCCCTCGACCCCACCGCCAGCCTCGACCCCACCGCCAGCCTCGACCCCACCGCCAGCCTCGACCCCACCTCCCCACCCTCGACCCCACCTCCCCACCGCCACCCTCGACCCCACCTCCCCAGACGCCACCGCCACCCTCGACCTCACCACCACCCTCGACCCCACCGTCAGCCTTGACCCACCACCACCCTCGACCCCACCGCCACCCTCGACCCCACCGCCACCCTCGACCCCCCGCCACCCTCGACCCCACCCCCCCACCGCCACCCTCGACCCACCGCCACCCTCGACCCACCGCCACCCTCGACCCCACCTTCTCATCATATCAACAACCACAACTTGTTTGTATACAACATATTTAACGTAGTAAAACGTCTCAATGCGCTTCACAGGAGCGATTATTAAACAAAACTTGATACCGAGCCATGTAAGAAGATATTAGGACAGGGGTAGCCTTGAAGCACCTTGGGGCGTTTTATGACATTAAAGGCGCTATATAAATGCAAGTTGTTCTTACCTTTGGGAGGTGGCTGGTGGTAGTTGGCGGGGGTGGTGGTGGAGGGGGCAGCTCTTCGCTGTAGCCGCCCTTCTTGCCGGCAAACTGCGGGTACTGGCCCGGCGGCTTGGACCCGCCACCGTAGAATGCAAGCTCCGGCCTGCGGGCGCCGTACATTCCCTCGGGGCTGTAGGGGGGGTCCGGGAGGCTAGCGGCACCTCCCGCGAAGTGCGCAGGCGGGTACCAGTTCGGAGGCGTCTGAGCGGGCTCTGGGGCCGAGGCATACGACGGCTCAGGGTACCTGGCTTGGTTGGCCCGGTAGGCCGGCTCGGGGTGCTGGTGGAGGTAGGCCTGTCGCGGAGGCGGAGGCCCGTAGGCTTGCTCGGCCTGGCGGCCTGGCTGCGTGTAATTCGGCACCGGCTGGGCCACTTTGACCTGCACGTTGAAGGCGGGGCCGGTGGACGTCGAAGCTGTGGTGTAGGAGGCTGCCACGGGCTGAGGGTAAGGCCTTGGAATGGAGGCAGAGGTGTAGGCCGCAGGCTGAGGCGACGAGGTGGAGTAGGCCCCAGGCTGAGGCGACGAGGTGGAGTAGGCCCCAGGCTGAGGCGACGAGGTGGAGTAGGCCGGCTGAGGCGACGAGGTGGAGTAGGCCCCAGGCTGAGGCGACGAGGTGGAGTAGGCCCCAGGATGGGTCGCGCTGCTGTAGGCCGGAGGGTGCGAGGCGTTGCCATAGGCAACTGGCCTCGAGGTGGAGAAGGCCTCAGGCTGCCCAGGTGCCTTTGTCGCCATGGTAACAGAGGGCTGAGCCATCGGTTTGTAGGCGGGCAATTGTTTGGGTGCGATGGTGGCCGGCTGGGGCAGAGGCTGGGAATGATAGGAGGCCATGCCTGGAACTATGCCACTGTCATAGTTCTGCAAAAGAAAAAAAAACACATTATACAGCTGGAGACCAGAGAAAAATGGCCAAAAAATAATTATTACATCCCTATGATAGAATCATAAAATGTTACAGTGTGACTCTGGGACCCCATCGACCTGACCCGACGCTGTGACCGGCCGGGTGCGTGCTAGCGGCACCTGCGTCTCACCTGTCTGGGCCGGGGATGGAATGGCGAGTTATTCTCCATGTCGGCCAGCATGCTGGTCAGAGAGTCGATCTCAGCGTCGATGCTCGAGGGACGATTCATGGGCTTCTCCAGTGGTCTCGCCTGCAAAACAAGAAGCACTCCCTCAGTACCGCCCCTCCGACAGTGCGGCGCTCCCTCAGTACCGCCCCTCCGACAGTGCGGCGCTCCCTCAGTACCGCCCCTCCGACAGTGCGGCGCTCCCTCAGTACCGCCCCTCCGACAGTGCGGCGCTCCCTCAGTACCGCCCCTCCGACAGTGCGGCGCTCCCTCAGTACTGCCCCTCCGACAGTGCGGCGCTCCCTCAGTACTGCCCCTCCGACAGTGCGGCACTCCCTCAGTACTGCCCCTCCCGACAGTGCGGCGCTCCCTCAGTACTGCCCCTCCGGCAGTGCAGCGCTCCCTCAGTACTGCCCCTCCGGCAGTGCGGCGCTCCCTCAGTACTGCCCCTCCGACAGTGCGGCGCTCCCTCAGTACTGCCCCTCCGGCAGTGTGGCGCTCCCTCAGTACTGCCCTTCTGGCAGTGTGGCGCTCCCTCAGTACTGCCCCTCTGGCAGTGTGGCGCTCCCTCAGTACTGCCCCTCCGGCAGTGCGGCGCTCCCCCAGTACTGCCCCTCCGGCAGTGTGGCGCTCCCCCAGTACTGCACCTCTGACAGTGCGGTGCTCCCTCAGTACTGCCCCTCTGGCAGTGTGGCGCTCCCTCAGCACTGCCCCTCCGGCAGTGCGGCGCTCCCCCAGTACTGCCCCTCTGGCAGTGTGGCGCTCCCTCAGTACTGCACCTCTGACAGTGCGGTGCTCCCTCAGTACTGTCCCTCCGGCAGTGTGGCGCTCCCCCAGTACTGCCCCTCCGACAGTGTGGCGCTCCCTCAGTACTGCCCCTCTGGCAGTGTGGCGCTCCCCCAGTACTGCCCCTCCGACAATGTGGCGCTCCCCCAGTACTGCCCCTCTGGCAGTGTGGCGCTCCCT
>NW_028225182.1:51504262-51555977 GCF_052327205.1 Somniosus microcephalus | reverse complement strand
GGACAGTGATCAGGAGCAGGAACCCTCTCTAACCCAGGGGTCACTGGACAGTGATCAGGAGCAGGAACCCTCTCTAACCCAGGGGTCACTGGACAGTGACCAGGAGCAGCCAGATACTCAGCCCTCATTCCCCACAGTGCTTCCAGCTGGCAGTGATCTAATCGTTTGATGTTCAGAGGTAGTGCGAGTGCAGATCACAGACGGTTAAACCAGTAACGGCCACAAACCTCTGCACAGGGATTTCACCAGCGACGGCTCCACATCTCCCCCCAGCGCTGACAAACATCACAGGCAGCTTCCAAATCCAACTTACTTCCCACACAAATAAAGGCAAACGCTTCCCTCCGGTAATTTGTTAACTCCGTTCACTGACGTGCAAAGCAATGAATGTTTTAGTTTTTTTATTGCGAGTTTCAATCACTCTCAGGTACTGACGTCTAATATTTAAAAAGAAATTAACGTTGGAATCATTTCTGTTCAAGAAATGCAAGCTGCAGGCATCAGAGACCTGATTCGAAAGATGCCAAGTAAAATGTACGTGTTCTGCTCTCACCGATGGCCATCACAGGCTGGGAAGTGATTCACAAAAAATAATGAACCTTCCGCGACCTCTCGGACGTCCCACAGCCAATAAAGTACTTTTTTTTGAAGTGTAGTCACTGCTGTAATGTAGGAAACGCAGCAGCCCGTTTACACACAGCAAGATCCCACAAAACAGCAAGGGGATAAATGGCCAGATCGACGGGCTATTCGACTGGGGAGGACCTCGCCACCCAGCCCCGATCCTGCGACGGGTGTTTTTCCAGTGCTGGGCAGCAATCAGCAGCAGGGATAAATGTCGGCCCAGGTTAGCGGGGAAGAGCTCCCCCCCTCTGTTCTCCTTCCTACAGTGCCCGTGGGCAAGGGGCTGAAGACTGAGCTGCAGACAGCAAGGGGGGGCCCAGGTTACGCTCCTGGCCTGTGTGGGGTTAGCTGATCCAAGTCCAGGGGTGGGGTTCTTGAGCTTGGCAGAGGGGAAAAAAATCAGGCAGGGTTCCCTGCTCTGGCAGGCCCCTGTTACAAAGCTCTGATTGGGCTATGGTGACCCCCATGGTCGAATAGACTGCTGCCTGGTTGTCTCGGCTCACACGTGGGAAATGGGCACTTGGTGAGATACTGAGGAAGAGACAAGAGGGGAGGACATTAAGAACATGGCTGCCCACTCCATGCCTTTATAGGGCAGCCTGCGGCCGAGATAAGGAACTCGATGGTGAGGCAGGATATCCCGCCGCTCCGGGTTGCCACCTTTGGACTCGTTGCCCCTCCCCAATTCCCCTCTCCCTCCCAATATCGCCCTTCCCTCCTCAATCGGCCGGCTGTCGGGGTTTCATTCGGCCTCTGGCATCGGACCCCCAAGTGGCTGGTGGGCTATTCGACTGGGGAGGGCCTCGCCACCCAGCCCCGATCCTGCGCCCACCCGATATTGGCACGGGTGTTCTTCCAGTGCTGGACGGCAATCGGCAGCAGGAAGCCCACCCACCCCATAGCTCAGGGCGGAGGCCAACCCGCAGCACCTTTACCCAGTAGGCGTGTGTGCCCCTGAATTATAACCTGGTCGTTGCATCCCAGTAACAACCAGCAGACTGAAATATTCTGGGTTTCCCGCTGGACGCAATCCTCTGCCCACCTCACAGCCCCAGAGAGGCAGGAGCTCCTGCACCTGAACCAGCTGGAGAATGAGAGGCACACACACAAAGTTGGAATGAGAAAGCCAGGCCCCGATCACAGGCCCAAGTAACGGTGAGAATTGGGGCACTGCACGGTATGGGCAGTATAAAGCCAGACAGGGGTCAGGGCTCGGACACAGATCCTCACACACACACACGCGCACGGAAGTAGTTCACACGAGGCACTGAGCTACTTCCTGGAGCAGAGGGGCTCACAGGCACCGTCTCACCAGCCAGCCTGTTTCGAGAGGTGTGGGACGAGGGAGGAGTGACCGCTAGAAAGACAGCAGCCGTAGGTCTGTGGGTGGCCGCCACCCTTTCTGGGATTGAATAAGACGGATAGCAATGATGCAATGTGTTTATTTTTATTGGGTTGTTCTGGTGCAGGTGTCACCTACCCCTTACAATAGGAGTCGGAGATAGAACAGGCCACAATCGGCACTCAGGCACTTCAGGGCCCCTCCCAGCACGTCCTGTCAGACCCAGCCGTGCTTTTGTTTGTGTCCTTTACACATCCCGACTGGGGGCAACAGGGCTGTTCCATTCATGAAGTAGGAGGGTGAGAGTGAAGGAGAGAGACCGGAGAGAGGGAGACCGGAGAGAGGGAGAACGGAGAGAGAGGGAGGGGGAGAGAGAGAGACCGGAGAGAGGGAGGGGGAGAGAGAGAGAACGGAGAGAGGGAGGGGGAGAGAGAGAGACCGGAGAGAGGGAGGGGGAGAGAGAGAGACTGGAGAGAGGGAGGGGGAGAGAGAGAGGGAGGGGGAGAGAGGGAGAACGGAGAGAGAGACCGGAGAGAGGGAGGGGGAGAGAGAGAGAACGGAGAGAGGGAGGGGGAGAGAGAGAGACCGGAGAGAGGGAGGGGGAGAGAGGGAGACCGGAGAGAGGGAGGGGGAGAGAGGGAGACCGGAGAGAGGGAGAACGGAGAGAGAGGGAGGGGGAGAGAGAGAGACCGGAGAGAGGGAGGGGGAGAGAGAGAGACTGGAGAGAGGGAGGGGGGAGAGAGGGAGGGGGAGAGAGGGAGAACGGAGAGAGAGACCGGAGAGAGGGAGGGGGAGAGAGAGAGAACGGAGAGAGGGAGGGGGAGAGAGAGAGACCGGAGAGAGGGAGGGGGAGAGAGAGAGAACGGAGAGAGGGAGGGGGAGAGAGAGAGAACGGAGAGAGGGAGGGGGAGAGAGGGAGGGGGAGAGAGGGAGAGAACGGAGAGAGGGAGGGGGAGAGAGACCGGAGAGAGGGAGGGAGAGAGAGAGACCGGAGAGAGGGAGGGAGAGAGAGAGACCGGAGAGAGGGAGGGACCGGAGAGAGGGAGGGGGAGAGAGAGAGACCCCGGAGAGAGGGAGGGGGAGAGGGAGACCCCGGAGAGAGGGAGGGGGAGAGAGAGAGAACGGAGAGAGAGACCGGAGAGAGGGAGGGGGAGAGAAAGAGACCGGAGAGAGGGAGGGGGAGAGAGAGAGACCGGGGAGAGGGAGGGGGAGAGAGAGAGACCGGAGAGAGGGGGAGAGAGAGAGAACGGAGAGAGGGAGGGGGAGAGAGAGAGACCGGAGAGAGGGAGGGGGAGAGAGAGAGAGACCGGAGAGAGGGAGGGGGAGAGAGAGAGAGACCGGAGAGAGGGAGGGAGAGAGCGAGAGAAACCGGAGAGGGGGAGGGGGAGCGAGAACAGAGGGAGGGGGAGCGAGAACGGAGGGAGGGGGAGCGAGAACGGAGGGAGGGGGAGCGAGAACGGAGGGAGGGGGAGCGAGAACGGAGGGAGGGGGAGCGAGAACGGAGGGAGGGGGAGCGAGAACGGAGGGAGGGGGAGCGAGAACGGAGGGAGGGGGAGCGAGAACGGAGGGAGGGGGAGCGAGAACGGAGGGAGGGGGAGCGAGAACGGAGGGAGGGGGAGCGAGAACGGAGGGAGGGGGAGCGAGAGAACGGAGGGAGGGGGAGCGAGAGAACGGAGGGAGGGGGAGCGAGAGAACGGAGGGAGGGGGAGCGAGAGAACGGAGGGAGGGGGAGCGAGAGAACGGAGGGAGGGGGAGCGAGAGAACGGAGGGAGGGGGAGCGAGAACGGAGGGAGGGGGAGCGAGAACGGAGGGAGGGGGAGCGAGAACGGAGGGAGGGGGAGCGAGAACGGAGGGAGGGGGAGCGAGAACGGAGGGAGGGGGAGCGAGAACGGAGGGAGGGGGAGCGAGAACGGAGGGAGGGGGAGCGAGAACGGAGGGAGGGGGAGCGAGAACGGAGGGAGGGGGAGCGAGAACGGAGGGAGGGGGAGCGAGAACGGAGGGAGGGGGAGCGAGAACGGAGGGAGGGGGAGCGAGAACGGAGGGAGGGGGAGCGAGAACGGAGGGAGGGGGAGCGAGAACGGAGGGAGGGGGAGCGAGAACGGAGGGAGGGGGAGCGAGAACGGAGGGAGGGGGAGCGAGAACGGAGGGAGGGGGAGCGAGAACGGAGGGAGGGGGAGCGAGAACGGAGGGAGGGGGAGCGAGAACGGAGGGAGGGGGAGCGAGAACGGAGGGAGGGGGAGCGAGAACGGAGGGAGGGGGAGCGAGAACGGAGGGAGGGGGAGCGAGAACGGAGGGAGGGGGAGCGAGAACGGAGGGAGGGGGAGCGAGAACGGAGGGAGGGGGAGCGAGAACGGAGGGAGGGGGAGCGAGAACGGAGGGAGGGGGAGCGAGAACGGAGGGAGGGGGAGCGAGAACGGAGGGAGGGGGAGCGAGAACGGAGGGAGGGGGAGCGAGAACGGAGGGAGGGGGAGCGAGAACGGAGGGAGGGGGAGCGAGAACGGAGGGAGGGGGAGCGAGAACGGAGGGAGGGGGAGCGAGAACGGAGGGAGGGGGAGCGAGAACGGAGGGAGGGGGAGCGAGAACGGAGGGAGGGGGAGCGAGAACGGAGGGAGGGGGAGCGAGAACGGAGGGAGGGGGAGCGAGAACGGAGGGAGGGGGAGCGAGAACGGAGGGAGGGGGAGCGAGAACGGAGGGAGGGGGAGCGAGAACGGAGGGAGGGGGAGCGAGAACGGAGGGAGGGGGAGCGAGAACGGAGGGAGGGGGAGCGAGAACGGAGGGAGGGGGAGCGAGAACGGAGGGAGGGGGAGCGAGAACGGAGGGAGGGGGAGCGAGAACGGAGGGAGGGGGAGCGAGAACGGAGGGAGGGGGAGCGAGAACGGAGGGAGGGGGAGCGAGAACGGAGGGAGGGGGAGAGAGGGAGGGAGGGGGAGAGAGAGAGAGGGAGGGATGGAAGATGGGGAAAAAATGAGTTTCATGGTTTGGGAACTTCACTGGCAGTGTTCAAACACCAAGTGACACATTCTCCATTGCCCGCGCCCTCCCCTCTCTCCCCTCTCTCCCCACGATGTCTCAATCTGCCTCCAGCGTCTCAGAATGCGGAGCCGGGAACCAGCTGAGCAAGAGAGAAGAGATAGAACAAATGGCCAACATGCCCCACGCATCCCGGGCAGACTGAATCTCCGAGAGAGAGGGGGAGAGAGGGGAGGGGACGGGTTAATAACCTGTCACCGTGTCACGTGGGATAATTAATCTCTACGTAACCTCAGCTTATTTTAGAAAAAAAAGGAGTTGGAGATTCTGGGGGCTGAGCCCGAATCCCGTGCATTACCCAGCGCTCCGCACTGCGCCCGGACACATGACGGAACCGCGATACGCCCTCCTCCGCACGGAGCTACGGCATCTCTGGGTACAGCGCACACACCGCCGCCGTCTCCTCCTCCTCCTCCAATCACGTCTTCGCGTCCGCCGGTTTCCCCCTCCCCACTCCCTCTCTCGGTACGCGATTCCGGCCGCGGGCTGGTGGGGGTCGGGGAGAGGGTTGGTCAGCAGTCGGTGGTGATTTTCGCCGAGAGATCCTGAATGCGTCGAGCGCTACAGTTCTTGCAGAGGATGTGCCCGTCCAACGGGTAGCAGCCGCACCCCTCGCCCTCCGATGACAGGACGAAACCGCAGTCCTGTGGGGGGTCAAAGGGCACAGAATCAGTCAAAGGGACAAACGGCTGACGGACATTTTAAACACAGAACTTGCATTTCTCCAGCGCCTTTCACCACCTCAGGACGTCTCAAAGCGCTTTACAGCCAATGAAGTACTTTTTGAAGTCACTGTTGTAATGTGGGAAACGCGGCAGCCAATTTGCGCACAGCAATCTCCCACAAGCAGCAATGTGATAACGAGCACATAATCTGTTTTAGGGTGTTTGAGGGATAGATACTGACCCCAGGACACCGGGGAGAACTCCCCTGCTCTTCTTCCAAGTTGTGGCTGTGGGATCTTTTTCGTCCACCCGAGGGGACATAGAAACACAGAAGATAGGAGCAGGAGTCGGCCATTCGGCCCCTCGAGCCTGCTCCGCCATTCAATGAGATCATGGTTGATCATCCAAATTCAGTACCCTGTCCCTGCCTTCTCCCCATATCCCTTGATCCCTTTAGCCTTAAGAAATATATCCAACTCCTTCTTGAATATATTTAATGAATTGGTCTCAACTGTCTTCTGTGGTAGAGAATTCCACAGGTTCACCACTCTCTGGGTGAAGAAATTCCTCCTCATCTCTGTCCTAAATGGCTTACCCCTTATCCTTAGACTGTGACCCCTGGTTCTGGACTCCCCGACCATCGGGAACATCCTTTCTGCATCTAGTCTGTCCAGTCCTGTCAGAATTTTATAAGTTTCAATGAGATTCCCTCTCATTCTTCTAAACTCCAGCAAGTATAAGCCCAATCGACCCAATCTCTCCTCATACGTCATTCCTGCCATCCCAGGTATCAGTCTGGTGAATCTTCGCTGAACTCCTTCCATGGCAAGAACATCCTTCCTCAGATAAGGCAACCAAAACTGCACACAATACTCAAGGTGTGGTCTCACCAAGGCCCTGTACAACTGCAGCAAGACATCCTTGTTCCTGTACTCAAACCCTCGCGCTACGAAGGCCAACATACCATTTGCCTTCTTAACCGCCTGCTGCACCTGCATGTTTACCTTCAGCGACTGGTGCACAAGGACAACCAGGTCTCGTTGCACTTCCCCCTTCTCCCAATCTATTGCCATTCAGATAATAATCTGCCTTCCTGTTTTTGCCACCAAACTGGATAACCAGCACACACGCCCACCCAGCTTTGTGTCGTCTGCAAACTTGGAGATATTACATCTAGTTCCCTTGTCTAGATCATTAATATATATTGTGAATAGCTGGGGTCCCTGCCACTCAGAAAAAGTCCCGTTTATTCCAACTCTTTGCTTTCTGTCTGCCAACCAGTTCCCTATCCAAGTCAATACCTTGCCCCCAATCCCATGTGACTTAACTTTACACGCTAATCTCTTATGCGGGACCTTATCGAAAGCCTTCTGAAAGTCCAAATACACCACATCCACTGGTCCTCCCTTATCTATTTTACCAGTTACATCCTCAAAAAATTCCAGTAGATTAGTCAAGCACGATTTACCTTTTGTAAATCCATATTGACTTTGTCCGATCCTGTCACTGTTTTTCAAGTGCTCTACTACATCTTTTATAATGGACGCTAGCATTTTCCCCACTACCGACGGCACATCGGTTTAACGTCTCATCCAAAAGACACAACCTCCGACAGTACGACGCTCCCTCAGTACTGCCCCTCCGACAGTGCTGCGCTCCCTCAGTACTGCCCCTCCGACAGTGCGGCGCGCCCTCAGTACTGCCCCTCCGACAGTGCGGCGCTCCCTCAGTACGGCCCCTCCGACAGTGCGGCACTCCCTCAGTACTGCCCCTCCGACAGTGCGGCGCTCCCTCAGTACTGCCCCTCCGACAGTGCGGCGCTCCCTCAGTACTGCCCCTCCGACAGTGCGGCGCTCCCTCAGTACTGCCCCTCCGACAGTGCGGCGCTCCCTCAGTACTGCCCCTCCGACAGTGCGGCGCTCCCTCAAAACGCTCCTCCGACAGTGCAGCGCTCCCTCAGTACTGCCCCTCCGACAGTGCGGCGCTCCCTCAGTACTGCCCGACAGTGCAGCGCTCCCTCAGTACTGCCCCTCCGACAGTGCAGCGCTCCCTCAGTACTGCCCCTCCGACAGTGCGGCGCTCCCTCAGTACTGCCCCTCCAACAGTGCGGCGCTCCCTCAGTACTGCCCCTCCGACAGTGCAGCGCTCCCTCAGTACTGCCCCTCCGACAGTGCAGCGCTCCCTCAGTACTGCCCCTCCAACAGTGCGGCGCTCCCTCAAAACGCTCCTCCAACAGTGCGGCGCTCCCTCAAAACGCTCCTCCAACAGTGCAGCGCTCCCTCAAAACGCCCCTCCGACAGTGCGGCGCTCCCTCAGTACTGCACTGGAGTGTGAGCCTGGATTTTTGCGCTCAAGTTTCTGGAGTGGGACTCGAACCCACAACCTTCTGACTCAGCGTTGAGAGTCCTACCCACTAAGCCCACAGCTGACACCCAAAAGGAAAAAATTGCTATTCGGCCTGGTTGCGCCTCGCACTCCGCTGGCTGAATGCACTGAACCCTGCGGGACCTTGGAACCCCAGGGTTTAATCCCCGTTCTCACCTCAGCGGGGCATCAGTTGGCCTTGGTTTTCCTCGGGGCTCGGTAAAGGGGGAGGTGCGGGGAATCAGCCAGTGTCTCCCCCCCCACCCCGCAACCCGACTCCTAACCAGTCACAGCAGCTGGCAAGTGGATGCCTGCGGATGTTGGGCTGGGACGGGATCGGACTCTGCGGCGATGCCTCACCTAGTTCAATAGCCGCTTGCACTCTACCACCCCACCCCCACCACCACGCTCACACGTAAAGACCGGGTCAGGTGTGCTGGAGCGCGGCCATGCCCCTGGGAAATTCAGGGGGAGAAATCCTGGATGGAGAGAACGGAACAGACACAGGAACAGGAGGAGGCCATTCAGCCCCTCGAGCCTGCTCCGCCATTCAATGAGATCAGGGCTGATCTGTATCTTAACTCCATTTACCCGCCTTGGTTCCATAACCCTTAATACCCCTTACCGAATGAAAATCAAGCATTTTCAGTTTTGATATTTCCAATTGACCCCCGGCCGCAACAACTGTTTGGGGGAGAGAGTTCCAGATTTCCACCACCCTTTGTGTGAAGAAGTGCTTCCTGACATCACCCCTGAACGGCCTGGCTCTAATTTTAAGGTTCTGCCCCCTTGTTCTGGACTCCCCCCACACCAGAGGAAATGGTATGTTGGCCTTCGTAGCGAGAGGATTCGAGTACAGGAGCAAGGATGTCTTGCTGCAGTTGTACAGGGCCTTGGTGAGACCACACCTTGAGTACTGTGTGCAGTTTTGGTCGCCTTACCTGAGGAAGGATGTTCTTGCCATGGAGGGAGTGCAGCGAAGATTCACCAGACTGATACCTGGGATGGCAGGAATGACGTATGAGGAGAGATTGGGTCGATTGGGCTTATACTCGCTGGAGTTTAGAAGAATGAGAGGGGATCTCATTGAAACTTATAAAATTCTAACAGGACTAGACAGACTAGATGCAGGAAGGATGTTCCCGATGGCGGGGGAGTCCAGAACCAGGGGTCACAGTCTAAGGATAAGGGGTAAGCCATTTAGGACAGAGATGAGGAGGAATTTCTTCACCCAGAGAGTGGTGAACCTGTGGAATTCTCTACCACAGAAGGCAGTAGAGGCCAATTCATTAAATATATTCAAGGAGTTAGATATATTTCTTAAGGCTAAAGGGATCAAGGGATATGGGGAGAAGGCAGGGACAGGGTACTGAGTTTGGATGATCAGCCATGATCTCATTGAATGGCGGAGCAGGCTCGAGGGGCCGAATGGCCGACTCCTGCTCCTATCTTCTATGTTTCCATGTGAAATAGTTTCTCTCTATCGACCCGATCAACTCCTTTAATCATCTTAAACACCTCGGTCAGATCATCCCTTAATCTTCTAAACTCGAGGGAACACAAGCCCAGTCTGCGCCCCCGAGGACCGCAGCACGTCCTTACCTCACACTTGTAACAGTTGACGTGGAAGCTGCGATCGAGGGCCACAATCCGCACCGTCTCCTCCTGTCCCGCCTCCGGCATGATGGGCTTGGCACAGACAGAGCAGCGGGGAGCAAACTTCCTGTTAAAAGACAAATGGCAAAAGCACTCAGCTGGAGCACGGAGGGGCTCGAGAGGGTAGACAGAGAGAAAGTGTGTCTGCTTGTGTCGAAGAGCAAAACCAGAGCCCGTAAATATAAGATAGTCACGAATAAATCCAACAGGAACTTTGAGAGAAACTAACGCTCTCGCCTCAGAGTCAGAAGGTCGTGGGTTCAAGTCCCACTCCAGAGACTTGAGTACAAAAATCTATGTTGGCACTCCCAGTGCAGTACTGAGGGAGAGCCACGCTGTTGGAGTGGCAGTACTGAGGGAGAGCCGCACTGTCGGAGGGGCAGTACTGAGGGATAGCCGCACTGTCGGAGTGGCAGTACTGAGGGAGCGCCGCACGGTCGGAGGGGCAGTGCTGAGGGAGTGCCGCACTGTTGGAGGGGCAGTACTGAGGGAGCGCCGCACTGTTGGAGGGGCAGTACTGAGGGAGCGCCGCACTATCAGAGGGGCAGTACTGAGGGAGCGCCGCACTATCAGAGGGGCAGTACTGAGGGAGCGCCGCACGGTCGGAGGGGCAGTACTGAGGGAGCGCCGCACTGTCGGAGGGGCAGTACTGAGGGAGAGCCGCACTGTCGGAGTGGCAGTACTGAGGGAGCGCCGCACTGTCGGAGGGGCAGTACTGAGGGAGCGCCGCACTGTCGGAGTGGCAGTACTGAGGGAGCGCCGCACTGTCGGAGTGGCAGTACTGAGGGAGCGCCGCACTGTCGGAGGGGCAGTACTGAGGGAGCGCCGCACTGTCGGGGGGGGGGGGGGGGGGGGCAGTACTGAGGGAGCGCCGCACTGTCGGGGGGGGGGGGGGGGGCAGTACTGAGGGAGCGCCGCACTGTCGGAGGGGCAGTACTGTATTCACTAAAAAAAACAGGTTATCTGCTCATCTGACGGAGATGGGTGGGAAGAGGCTTGTGTGGAGCAGAAGCACTGGCATAGAACAGCTGGGCTAAATGGCCTGTGTCCACACTGTAGAATTGATGCAATTATCACATTGCTGTTTGTGGGAGCTTGCTGTGTGCAAATTGGCGGCTGCGTTTCCTACATTACAACAGTGACCACACTTCAAAAAGGCTTGAAGCGCTTTAGGATGTCCTGAGGTCGTGAAAGACGCTGTCGAAATGCAAAGCTTTCTTTCCCCAGAGAGTGGTGAGAATGTGGAACTCGCTACCACAGGGGGTGGTTGAGGCGAACAGCACAGATGCTTTTAAAGGGAAGCTAGATAAACATGAGGGGAAAGGAATAGAAGGATATGGAGATGGGGTGAGATGAAGAGGGGTGGGAGGAGGCTCGTGTGGAGCAGAAACGACGGCACGGACCATTTGTCTGAATGTGCTGTAGACTCGATACAAGTATTACGTTCTTCAGCTGGAGTTATGTGCAGAGACGGGAGAAGCTGGGGTTGTTCTCCTTAGAGCAGAGAAGGTTAAGGGGAGATTTAATGGAGGCATTCAAAATCATGAGGGGTTTCGATGGAGTAAATAAGGAGAGACTGTTTCCAGTGGCAGGAGGGTCGGTAACCAGAGGACACAGATTGAAGATAATCGGCAAAAGAACCAGAGGGGAGATGAGGAGAATGTTTTTACGCAGCGAGTTGTTGTGATCTGGAACGCGCTGCCTGAAAGGGCGGTGGAAGCAGATTCAATAGTGACTTTCAAAAGGGAATTGGATAAATACTGGAAGGGGAAAAATTCACAGGGCTGTGGGGAAAGAGCAGGGGGGGAGTGGGACTAATTGGAGAACTCGTTCAAAGAGCCGGCACAGGCACGATGGGCCGAATGGCCTCTTTCTGTGCTGTATCATTCAAAAAACTTTAAGCAGGTTGGAAATTGGGCCTCCAGACTCAGAGGCACCCTGAACCTGCCCTGGGAGTGTTTGATGGGACAGTGTAGAGGGAGCTTTACTCTGTATCTAACCCGTGCTGTACCTGCCCTGGGAGTGTTTGATGGGACAGTGTAGAGGGAGCTTTACTCTGTATCTAACCCGTGCTGTACCTGCCCTGGGAGTGTTTGATGGGGACAGTGTAGAGGGAGATTTACTCTGTATCTAACCCGTGCTGTACCTGCCCTGGGAGTGTTTGATGGGACAGTGTAGAGGAAGCTTTACTCTGTATCTAACCCATGCTGTACCTGCCCTGGGAGTGTTTGATGGGGACAGTGTAGAGGGAGCTTTACTCTGTATCTAACCCGTGCTGTACCTGCCCTGGGAGTGTTTGATGGGACAGTGTAGAGGGAGCTTTACTCTGTATCTAACCCGTGCTGTACCTGTCCTGGGAGTGTTTGATGGGGACAGTGTAGAGGGAGCTTTAATCTGTATCTAACCCGTGCTGTACCTGTCCTGGGAGTGTGTGATGGGACAGTGTAGAGGGAGCTTTACTCTGTATCTAACCCGTGCTGTACCTGCCCTGGGAGTGTGTGATGGGGACAGTGTAGAGGGAGATTTACTCTGTATCTAACCCGTGCTGTACCTGCCCTGGGAGTGTTTGATGGGACAGTGTAGAGGAAGCTTTACTCTGTATCTAACCCATGCTGTACCTGCCCTGGGAGTGTTTGATGGGGACAGTGTAGAGGGAGCTTTACTCTGTATCTAACCCGTGCTGTACCTGCCCTGGGAGTGTTTGATGGGACAGTGTAGAGGGAGCTTTACTCTGTATCTAACCCGTGCTGTACCTGTCCTGGGAGTGTTTGATGGGGACAGTGTAGAGGGAGCTTTAATCTGTATCTAACCCGTGCTGTACCTGTCCTGGGAGTGTGTGATGGGACAGTGTAGAGGGAGCTTTACTCTGTATCTAACCCGTGCTGTACCTGCCCTGGGAGTGTGTGATGGGACAGTGTAGTGGAAGCTTTACTCTGTATCTAACCCGTGCTGTACCTGTCCTGGGAGTGTGTGATGGGACAGTGTAGAGGGACCTTTACTCTGTATCTAACCCGTGCTGTACCTGCCCTGGGAGTGTTTGATGGGACAGTGTAGAGGGAGCTTTACTCTGTATCTAACCCGTGCTGTACCTGCCCTGGGAGTGTTTGATGGGACAGTGTAGAGGGAGCTTCACTCTGTATCTAACCCGTGCTGTACCTGTCCTGGGAGTGTGTGATGGGACAGTGTAGAGGGAGCTTTACTCTGTATCTAACCCGTGCTGTACCTGCCCTGGGCGTGTTTGATGGGACAGTGTAGAGGGAGCTTTACTCTGTATCTAACCCGTGCTGTACTTACATATGGAAATCCTCGATGCAGTGGATCTGGCTGGTCGCGTCCACAGTGAAGGGGATCCCATCCAGGCACCGGTGGCACACGACGCAGGTGAAGCACTGTGGGTGATAGGCTCTGCCCATGGCCCGCAGGATCCTGTCCATGATGGGCTTGGAGCAGACCGAGCATTGCTCCAGGGTGTTCTGAACAAGGCAAGACAGAAAACAATCAGAACAACCGCCCTCGCACCAAGCCAGCCTGAAATCTCTGCGTCCTAGTGTCGACTGTGGCTCAGTGTGTAGTGCTCTCTCGTCTCGGAGTCTGAAGGTTGTTGGTTCAGGTCCCACTCCAGAGACTTGAGCACAAAAATCCAGGCTGACACTCCAGTGCAGTGCTGAGGGAGCGCCGCACTGTCGGAGGGGCAGTACTGAGGGAGCGCCGCACTGTCGGAGGGGCAGTACTGAGGGAGCGCCGCACTGTCGGAGGGGCAGTACTGAGGGAGCGCCGCACTGTCAGAGGGGCAGTACTGAGGGAGCGCCGCACTGTCGGAGGGGCAGTACTGAGGGAGGGCCGCACTGTCGGAGGGGCAGTACTGAGGGAGAGCCGCACTGTCGGAGGGGCAGTACTGAGGGAGCGCCGCACTGTCGGAGGGGCAGTACTGAGGGAGCGCCGCACTGTCGGAGGGGCAGTACTGAGGGAGCGCCGCACTGTCAGAGGGGCAGTACTGAGGGAACGCCGCACTGTCGGAGGGGCAGTACTGAGGGAGCGCCACACTGTCGGAGGGGCAGTACTGAGGGAGAGCCGCACTGTCGGAGGGGCAGTACTGAGGGAGCTTTAGGCGGAGAGAGAGTGTTAGCGAGCGGGGCTTCTGATATCTGTGGAGCGTGACCGCTTACGAGACACCATGACAGACCCTGGGGGCAAGGAGTTGGGGGGGGGGGGGCGGGGGGGGGAGACTGAAAAAGATTTCAGGTTACGAAGCCAATCGCCCACAAATGATCTCATTCTTGCCCCCTCTTCCAATGAAAATATTGGTTCAGTTCTTGGAGTGGACGCGAATGTCTTTGGGACATTCTGTTACTGAGCATCCTGCTCGCTGCTGAAGTGAGCAGAGCGGCAGTAATAGGAGCGGCCTCCAGAGGGCAGCAATGGCCCAGGGTTCGAAGGCAGGCAGCGCTCGTGGGCTGAGGGATAGGTGTGGATGAGCACGGTCGATTCACCAGCACTTAATGCCCGTGTTAAAATAGCACACGTCACTGCGATATGCGTCGCCGTGCTCGAGGTAAGGCGGTCGGAAAGAGCAGGACTGACACTGGGGGCGCCCAATCCTTCCTCAACACCGTGCAGCACTGAAGACGCAGGGATTAACCCATACGGCACCTCTCGCTGGCTCAGCTCAAACTTCGATCAAGCCCTACCGAGCAGCGACGGAAGATGGCTGGGCGGGACAATCACTGGGGCAGGGCGTGTGCACCATTGTGTCTGTGCCGGCCGACAAAGAGCTCTCCAGCCCAATCCCACTTCCCAGCTCTCGGTCCGTAGCCCTGTCGGTTACGGCGCTTCAAGCGCAGATCCAAGTACTTTTAAATGTGATGAGGGTTCCTGCCTCGACCACCCTTTCAGGCAGTGAGTTCCAGACCCCCACCACCCTCTGGGTGAAGAAAGTTCTCCTCAACTCCCCTCTAAACCTCCGACCAATGACTTTAAATCTCTGCCCCCTGGTTACTGACCTCCCTGCTGAGGGAAATAGGTCCTTCCTATCCACTCTATCCAGGCCCCTCATCATTTTATACACCTCAATCAAGTCTCACCTCAGCCTCCTCTGTTCCAAAGAAAACAACCCCAGCCTCTCCAATCTTTCCTCATAGCTAAAATTCCCCAGTCCCGGCAACATCCTGGTAAATCTCCTCCGCACCCTCTGTCGTGCAATCACATCCTTCCTGTAATGTGGTGACCAGAACTGCACCCAGTATTCTAGCTGTGGCCTAACTAGTGTTTTATACAGTTCAAGCATAATCTCCCCTCCCTGCTCTTATATTCTATGCCTCGGCTAATAAAGGAGTGTCCCGTATTACTGTTAACCACCCTCCCTTTCTCTTAATAGACCTGTAAAAACCGTTTGCGCTGGCTCCTGGCAGATATTCCCCACTTACTCCAGCTGTGGCCTAACTAGTGATTTATGCACTTTACAGCCTTCTGGCCTCAACATTGAGTTCAACAATTTCAAACTATAACCCTTGCCCCCATTGTTCCTGCTGTATGATTTTGCCATTCCCATTTGCAACATTTTATCTTTCCTGCCTCTTACATAAGCACAGTATGTTCCTTCGGGTCCTTCCTCCCCTCCCACACCCCCAGCCACCGTCTCTGCATCTGCTTAAATCCTGTTCCATCTCGAACCTTTTCCAGTTCTGATGAAGGGTCCCAGACCTGAAACGTTAACTCGTTTCTCTCTCCATGGGTGCTGCCCAGCCAGCTGAATGCTTCCAGCGTTTTGTGTTTTGTTATTTTAGTGTTTTACGCAGTTCAAACACCCCTGCTCTTGTATGGTAGGTGGTACATGCACCGTAACTGACCGCGTGGTAGGAGGTACTTACGATGTAACACGACTCGCAGTAGGATTTCTTGTCGATGGCGTAGAAGGGCTGGCCCCTCAGGCGGCAGCGGCAGGTCATGCAGGTGAAGCACTCGACGTGAAACACCTGGTCCATGGCGATGCAGCCCGTCCCGTCGCCCACCACGTTCTCCCCGCACCGAGCGCAGCGCCCTGGCAACGGGAGTCGCACGTCGTCAACAAGGGACAAGAGCCCGCCAGCGACCGCAGAATACAGAACCAGTGACCGGCCGCTCGCCCACATGGTGACGGCCACGCTCAACATCCAAACACAACGGGTGGCCGTAGCTCCTCATCTCCCCCCACCCACCACCGAGGTCGAAGGTGGAAGGTCAATATCTGACCCTCCTTGTCCGGTCAGCTTATCTCAGTCACAGTGGCACAGTGACTCTGGCAGCACAGAAGGATGCCGTTCGGCCCATCATGCTATCCGGTTAGTCCCACTCCCCACGCTCTTTATCCCCACAATTCCAGCAGATTTTTCCTTTTCAAATATATCTCCAATTCGCCTTTTGAAAGTTACTATTGAATCTCCTTCCACCGCCCTTTCAGGCAGCGCGTTCCAGATCACAACAACTCGCTGCGTAAAAACATTCTCCTCATCTCCCCTCTGGTTCTTTTGCCGATTATCTTAAATCTGTGTCCTCTGGTTACCGACCCTCCTGCCAGTGGAAACAGTCTCTCCCCATTTAACTGTATCTAACCCGTGCTGTACCTGCCCTGGGAGTGTTTGATGGGACAGTGTAGAGGGAGCTTTACTCTGTATCTAACCCGTGCTGTACCTGCCTTGGGAGTGTTTAATGGGACAGTGTAGAGGGGGCTTTACTCTGTATCTAACCCGTGCTGTACCTGCCCTGGGAGTGTTTGATGGGACAGTGTAGAGGGAGCTTTACTCTGTATGTAACCCGTCCTGTACCTGCCCTGGGAGTGTTTGATGGGACAGTGTAGAGGGAGCTTTACTCTGTATCTAACCCGTGCTGTACCTACCCTGGGAGTGTTTGATGGGGACAGTGTAGAGGGAGCTTTACTCTGTATCTAACCCGTGCTGTACCTGCCCTGGGAGTGTTTGATGGGACAGTGTAGAGGGAGCTTTACTCTGTATCTAACCCGTGCTGTACCTGCCCTGGGAGTGTTTGATGGGACAGTGTAGAGGGAGCTTTACCCTGTATCTAACCCGTGCTGTACCTGCCCTGGGAGTGTTTGATGGGACAGTGTAGAGGGAGCTTTACTCTGTATCTAACCCGTGCTGTTCCTGCCCTGGGAGTGTTTGATGGGACAGTGTAGAGGGAGCGTTACTCTGTATCTAACCCGTGCTGTACCTGCCCTGGGAGTGTTTGATGGGACAGTGTAGAGGGAGCTTTACTCTGTATGTAACCCGTCCTGTACCTGCCCTGGGAGTGTTTGATGGGACAGTGTAGAGGGAGCTTTACTCTGTATCTAACCCGTGCTGTACCTACCCTGGGAGTGTTTGATGGGGACAGTGTAGAGGGAGCTTTACTCTGTATCTAACCCGTGCTGTACCTGCCCTGGGAGTGTTTGATGGGACAGTGTAGAGGGAGCTTTACTCTGTATCTAACCCGTGCTGTACCTGCCCTGGGAGTGTTTGATGGGACAGTGTAGAGGGAGCTTTACCCTGTATCTAACCCGTGCTGTACCTGCCCTGGGAGTGTTTGATGGGACAGTGTAACATAGAAACATAGAGATAGGAACAGGAGTAGGCCATTCAGCCCTTCGAGCCTGCTCCGCCATTCAATGAGATCATGGCTGATCTTCATCTGAGATCTTAGCTGATCTTACCAGTTCAGTACCCCGTCCCCGCCTTTTCTCCGTAACCCTTAATCCCCTTAGCCTTCAGAAATATATCCAATTCTCTCTTGAAAATATTTATTGAATTAGCCTTCACAGCCCTCTGTGGCAGGGAATTCCACAGGCTCACCACTCTTTGAGTGAAGAAATTCTTCCTCATCTCTGTTTTAAATGATTTGCCCGCTATTTTTAGACTGTGGCCCCTGGTTCTGTGCTCCCCTGCCATTGGAAACATTCTCTCTGAATTCAGCCTGTCCAGGCCTGCCATAATTTTATATGTTTCGATGAGATCCCCTCTCAATCTTCTAAACTCCAGTGAGTACAAGCCCAAACTATTCAATCTCTCCTCGTAGGTCATTCCCGCCATTCCAGGTATCAGCCTGGTGAATCGCCGCTGCACTCTTTCCATGGCAAGAACATCCTTCCGCAGATGGGGCGACCAAAACTGTACACAATACTCCAGATGCGGTCTCACCAGCACCTTGTACAGCTGTAGTAAGGTATCCCTATTCCTATACTCGAACCCCCTTGATATGAAGGCCAACATACCATTTGCCTTCTTAATCGCCTGTTGCACCTGCATGCTCTCCTTCAGTGACTGGTGCACAAGAACACCCAGGTCCCTCTGCACTTCCCCATCTCCCAATCTATTGCCATTTAGATAATAATCTACCCTCCTGTTTTTACCCCCAAAGTGGATAACCTCGCATTTATCCACATTATAGTGCATCTGCCACGTATCCGCCCATTCCCCCAACCTGTCCAAATCGCACTGTAGCCTCCTGACATCCTCATCAGAGCCCACCCCTCCTCCTAGTTTAGTGTCGTCAGCGAATTTGGAAATATTGCATCCAATTCCCTGATCCAGATCATTTATATATATTGTGAACAGCTGGGGTCCCAGGACAGATCCTTGCGGCACCCCGCTGGTCACTGCCTGCCACTCCGAAAACGAGCCGTTTATTCCAACTCTCTGTTTTCTATCCGCCAGCCAGTTCTCTATCCACGTTAATACTTTGCCCCCAATCCCATGAGCCTTAATTTTGCATGATAATCTTTTGTGTGGAACCTTATCGAAGGCTTTCTGGAAGTCAAGGTACACCACATCCACTGGCTCTCCCCCATCTATTTTACCAGTTACTTCCTCAAAAAATTCCAGCAGATTAGTCAAACACGATTTACCCTTTGTAAATCCATGTTGACTCTGTCCGATCCTTTCCCCATTTGTCAAGTGCTCCGCTATTTTATCCTTAATAATGGACTCTAGCATTTTGCCCACAACCGATGTAAGGCTTACTGGTCTATAATTCCCTGCTTTCTCTCTACCCCCCTTTTTAAATATTGGGGTAACATTAGCTACCCTCCAATCCACGGGTACTGTTCCCGAGTCAATGGAGTTCCGGAAGATGATCCTTAGAGCATCTGCTATCTCCAGGGCCACCTCCTTAAGTACCCTAGGATGTAGTTTATCAGGCCCCGGGGATTTGTCGGCCTTCAGTCCCCTCAACTTACCCAACACCATATCCCTAGAGATACTAATTTCTGTCAGCTCCTCCCTCTCATTAGTCCCTATGTTTGCCGATATTCCTGGGAGGTTATTTGTGTCCTCCTTTGTGAATACAGAACCAAAGTATGAGTTTAATTGGTCTGCCATTTCCTTATTCTCCATTATATATTCTCCCGAATCGGACTGCAAGGGACCGACTTGGGATTTTACCAGTCTTTTCCTCCTGATATACCGATAAAAGCTTTTGCAGTCTGTCTTTATGTTTGCTGCAAGTTTACTTTCGTATTCTATTTTCCCCTTCCTGATTAATCCCTTTGTCCTCTTTTGCTGTATCCTGTACTGCCCCCAATCTTCCGGTCTGGTGCTTTTTTTTGCCAGTTGATATGCCCTTTTTTTTGATTTTATGCTGTCCCTAATTTCCCTCGTTATCCACGGTTGAGCCACCTTTTTAGGTTTATTTTTATGCCAAACCGGTATAAACATGTTCTGGAATTCTTCCATTCTATCTTTGAATGCTTGCCATTGTCTATCCACTGTCAATCCCCCCAGAAACACCACCCAATCAATCTTACCCAATTCCCGTCTCATACCCTCGTAATTCCCTTTATTTAAGTTCTGGACCTTAGTCTCTGATTCAATTTCCTCACTCTCCATCTCGACTGAGAGCTCGATCATATTATGATCGCTCTGACCCAAGGGGCCTCGTACAAGAAGATTGTTGATAAGTCCCTTCTCATTGCACAATACCCAGTCTAAAATGGCCTGATCTCGAGTCGGCTCCTCGACATATTGGTCCAGATAACCGTCCCGAAAACATTCCAGGAATTCCTCCTCCTCAGAATTTTTACTAATTTGGGTAGTCCAATCAATATGTAAATTAAAGTCACCCATGATGACAGCTGTGCTCTTATCGCACACTTCTCTAATTTCCCTTTTTATGCCTTCCCTCACCTCCATATTACTATTTGGAGGCCTATATATCACACCCACTAACGTTTTCCTCCCCTTGCTATTTCTCATTTCTACCCATACAGATTCCGTTTCATCCGAGTTAATATCCTTCCTTTCCATTGCATTAATCCCCTCCTTTACCAGCAATGCTACCCCACCTCCCCTACCTTTTTGCCGATCCTTCCTAAATATTGTATATCCCTGGATGTTAAGTTCCCAGCCTTGCCCACCCTGCAGCCACGTTTCTGTAATCCCAATCAAATCATACTTGTTTACCTCTATTTCCACAACTAATTCATCCACCTTGTTCCTAATGCTTCTAGCATTAAGATACAAAGCCTTCAGGCTTGCTTTTTTCACACTCTCATTATGAATTAGTTTGGCCCTTTGTGTTTCTCTCCTTTGCTTATTGCTTCTCACCTTTCTACCATCTATTTCTGACTTCATATGACTTCCCTCTTTTCCACTATCTAGGTTCCCATCCCCCTGCCAAATTAGTTTAAATCCTCCCGAACCGCCCTAGAAAATATTACCCCGAGGACATCGGCTCCCTCACAGCTCAGGTGTAGACCGTCCCCTTGGTACAGGTCACTCCTCCCCAAGAACTGGTTCCAATGCCTCAAGAATTTAAATCCCTCTCCCTTGCACCACTGCTCAAGCCACGTATTTAGCTTATCTATCTTACTCTCTCTAAACTTATTAGCTCGTGGCACTGGTAGCAATCCAGAGATTACTACCTTTGAGGTCCTACTTTTCAATTTAGCTCCTAACTCCCTAAATTCAGCTTGTAGGACCTCCTCCCTCTTTTTACCTACATCGTTGGTACCTACATGTACCACGACAACTGGCTGATCCCCCTCCCCCTTCAGAATGCTCTGCACCCGCTCCGAGACATCCTTGACCCTTGCACCAGGGAGGGAGAGGGAGCTTTACTCTGTATCTAACCCGTGCTGTTCCTGCCCTGGGAGTGTTTGATGGGACAGTGTAGAGGGAGCGTTACTCTGTATCTAACCCGTGCTGTACCTGCCCTGAGAGTGTTTGATGGGACAGTGTAGAGGGAGCTTTACTCTGTATCTAACCCGTGCTGTACCTACCCTGGGAGTGTTTGATGGGACAGTGTAGAGGGAGCTTTACTCTGTATCTAACCCGTGCTGTACCTGCCCTGAGAGTGTTTGATGGGACAGTGTAGAGGGAGCGTTACTCTGTATCTAACCCGTGCTGTACCTGCCCTGAGAGTGTTTGATGGGACAGTGTAGAGGGAGCTTTACTCTGTATCTAACCCGTGCTGTACCTACCCTGGGAGTGTTTGATGGGACAGCGTAGAGTGAGCTTTACTCTGTATCTAACCCGTGCTGTACCTGCCCTGGGAGTGTTTGATGGGACAGTGTAGAGGGAGCTTTACTCTGTATCTAACCCGTGCTGTACCTGCCCCGGGAGTGTTTGATGGGACAGTGTAGAGGAAGCTTTACTCTGTATCTAACCCGTGCTGTACCTGCCCCGGGAGTGTGTGATGGGACAGTGTAGAGGGAGCTTTACTCTGTATCTAACCCGTGCTGTACCTGCCCTGGGAGTGTTTGATGGGACAGTGTAGAGGGAGCTTTACTCTGTATCTAACCCGTGCTGTACCTGCCCTGGGCGTGTTTGATGGGGACAGTGTAGAGGGAGCTTTACTCTGTATCTAACCCGTGCTGCACCTGCCCTGGGAGTGTTTGATGGGACGGTGTAGAGGGAGCTTTACTCTGTATCTAACCCATGCTGTACCTGCCCTGGGAGTGTTTGATGGGACGGTGTAGAGGGAGCTTTACTCTGTATCTATCCCGTGCTGTACCTGCCCTGGGAGTGTTTGATGGGACGGTGTAGAGGGAGCTTTACTCTGTATCTAACCCATGCTGTACCTGCCCTGGGAGTGTTTGATGGGACAGTGTAGAGGGAGCTTTACTCTGTATCTAACCCGTGCTGTACCTGCCCTGGGAGTGTTTGATGGGACGGTGTAGAGGGAGCTTTACTCTGTATCTATCCCGTGCTGTACCTGCCCTGGGAGTGTTTGATGGGACAGTGTAGAGGGAGCTTTACTCTGTATCTAACCTGTGCTGTACCTGCCCTGGGAGTGTTTGATGGGACAGTGTAGAGGGAGCTTTACTCTGTATCTAACATGCACTAACATTCCTCACGTTGAGTCCTACATTCCCCCCGGGACACTCACCAAAATACTCCTCAGTCGGTGGGTTGTTCATGTCATGGACCAGTTTCTTGGTGATTCGATCGAGTTCTTCCTCCGGTCTGCTGGCTAGGGTCTGACTCCCTCCAGGTGGCCCGTAAGAGGCCTGAGAACACGAAGAGAAACTTTAAGAACACGAAGTGGCAGTTTTGGATCAGCCTCCCCAATTTAACAGACCTGCCCCAGCTACCCACCGCCACCCTCAGCCCCGCCGCCACCCTCGACCCCGCTTTCCCACCGCCACCCTCGACCCCACCGCCACCCTCGACCTCACCGCCACCCTCGACCCCACCTCCCCACCGCCAGCCTCGACCCACCGCCACACTCGACCCCACCGCCACCCTCGACCCAACCTCCCCACCGCCAGCCTCGACCCACCGCCACCCTCGACCCCACCGCCACCCTCGACCCAACCTCCCCACCGCCAGCCTCGACCCACCGCCAGCCTCGACCCACCGCCACCCTCGACCCCACCGCCACCCTCGATCCCACCTCCCCACCGCCAGCCTCGACCCACCGCCACCCTCGACCCCACCGCCTCCCTCGACCCACCGCCACCCTCGACCCCACCCTCGACCCACCGCCACCCTCGACCCACCGCCACCCTCGACCCACCGCCACCCTCGACCCCACCGTCAGCCTTGACCCACCGCCACCCTCGACCCACCGCCACCCTCGACCCCACCGCCAGCCTCGACCCCACCTCCCCACCGCCACCCTCGACCCACCTCCCCACCGCCACCCTCGACCTCACCGCCTCCCTCGACCCCACCGCCACCCTCGACCTCACCGCCTCCCTCGACCCCACCGCCTCCCTCGACCCCACCGCCAGCCTCGACCCCACCGCCTCCCTCGACCCACCGCCACCCTCGACCCCACCTCCCCACCGCCACCCTCGACCCACCGCCACCCTCGACCCCACCATCAGCCTTGACCCACCGCCACCCTCGACCCAACCGCCAGCCTCGACCCCACCTCCCCACCGCCACCCTCGACCCACCTCCACCCTCGACCTCACCGCCTCCCTCGACCCCACCGCCACCCTCGACCTCACCGCCTCCCTCGACCCCACCGCCTCCCTCGACCCCACCGCCAGCCTCGACCCCACCGCCAGCCTCGACCCCACCGCCAGCCTCGACCCCACCTCCCCACCCTCGACCCCACCTCCCCACCGCCACCCTCGACCCCACCTCCCCAGACGCCACCGCCACCCTCGACCTCACCACCACCCTCGACCCCACCGTCAGCCTTGACCCACCACCACCCTCGACCCCACCGCCACCCTCGACCCCACCGCCACCCTCGACCCCCCGCCACCCTCGACCCCACCCCCCCACCGCCACCCTCGACCCACCGCCACCCTCGACCCACCGCCACCCTCGACCCCACCTTCTCATCATATCAACAACCACAACTTGTTTGTATACAACATATTTAACGTAGTAAAACGTCTCAATGCGCTTCACAGGAGCGATTATTAAACAAAACTTGATACCGAGCCATGTAAGAAGATATTAGGACAGGGGTAGCCTTGAAGCACCTTGGGGCGTTTTATGACATTAAAGGCGCTATATAAATGCAAGTTGTTCTTACCTTTGGGAGGTGGCTGGTGGTAGTTGGCGGGGGTGGTGGTGGAGGGGGCAGCTCTTCGCTGTAGCCGCCCTTCTTGCCGGCAAACTGCGGGTACTGGCCCGGCGGCTTGGACCCGCCACCGTAGAATGCAAGCTCCGGCCTGCGGGCGCCGTACATTCCCTCGGGGCTGTAGGGGGGGTCCGGGAGGCTAGCGGCACCTCCCGCGAAGTGCGCAGGCGGGTACCAGTTCGGAGGCGTCTGAGCGGGCTCTGGGGCCGAGGCATACGACGGCTCAGGGTACCTGGCTTGGTTGGCCCGGTAGGCCGGCTCGGGGTGCTGGTGGAGGTAGGCCTGTCGCGGAGGCGGAGGCCCGTAGGCTTGCTCGGCCTGGCGGCCTGGCTGCGTGTAATTCGGCACCGGCTGGGCCACTTTGACCTGCACGTTGAAGGCGGGGCCGGTGGACGTCGAAGCTGTGGTGTAGGAGGCTGCCACGGGCTGAGGGTAAGGCCTTGGAATGGAGGCAGAGGTGTAGGCCGCAGGCTGAGGCGACGAGGTGGAGTAGGCCCCAGGCTGAGGCGACGAGGTGGAGTAGGCCCCAGGCTGAGGCGACGAGGTGGAGTAGGCCGGCTGAGGCGACGAGGTGGAGTAGGCCCCAGGCTGAGGCGACGAGGTGGAGTAGGCCCCAGGATGGGTCGCGCTGCTGTAGGCCGGAGGGTGCGAGGCGTTGCCATAGGCAACTGGCCTCGAGGTGGAGAAGGCCTCAGGCTGCCCAGGTGCCTTTGTCGCCATGGTAACAGAGGGCTGAGCCATCGGTTTGTAGGCGGGCAATTGTTTGGGTGCGATGGTGGCCGGCTGGGGCAGAGGCTGGGAATGATAGGAGGCCATGCCTGGAACTATGCCACTGTCATAGTTCTGCAAAAGAAAAAAAAACACATTATACAGCTGGAGACCAGAGAAAAATGGCCAAAAAATAATTATTACATCCCTATGATAGAATCATAAAATGTTACAGTGTGACTCTGGGACCCCATCGACCTGACCCGACGCTGTGACCGGCCGGGTGCGTGCTAGCGGCACCTGCGTCTCACCTGTCTGGGCCGGGGATGGAATGGCGAGTTATTCTCCATGTCGGCCAGCATGCTGGTCAGAGAGTCGATCTCAGCGTCGATGCTCGAGGGACGATTCATGGGCTTCTCCAGTGGTCTCGCCTGCAAAACAAGAAGCACTCCCTCAGTACCGCCCCTCCGACAGTGCGGCGCTCCCTCAGTACCGCCCCTCCGACAGTGCGGCGCTCCCTCAGTACCGCCCCTCCGACAGTGCGGCGCTCCCTCAGTACCGCCCCTCCGACAGTGCGGCGCTCCCTCAGTACCGCCCCTCCGACAGTGCGGCGCTCCCTCAGTACTGCCCCTCCGACAGTGCGGCGCTCCCTCAGTACTGCCCCTCCGACAGTGCGGCACTCCCTCAGTACTGCCCCTCCCGACAGTGCGGCGCTCCCTCAGTACTGCCCCTCCGGCAGTGCAGCGCTCCCTCAGTACTGCCCCTCCGGCAGTGCGGCGCTCCCTCAGTACTGCCCCTCCGACAGTGCGGCGCTCCCTCAGTACTGCCCCTCCGGCAGTGTGGCGCTCCCTCAGTACTGCCCTTCTGGCAGTGTGGCGCTCCCTCAGTACTGCCCCTCTGGCAGTGTGGCGCTCCCTCAGTACTGCCCCTCCGGCAGTGCGGCGCTCCCCCAGTACTGCCCCTCCGGCAGTGTGGCGCTCCCCCAGTACTGCACCTCTGACAGTGCGGTGCTCCCTCAGTACTGCCCCTCTGGCAGTGTGGCGCTCCCTCAGCACTGCCCCTCCGGCAGTGCGGCGCTCCCCCAGTACTGCCCCTCTGGCAGTGTGGCGCTCCCTCAGTACTGCACCTCTGACAGTGCGGTGCTCCCTCAGTACTGTCCCTCCGGCAGTGTGGCGCTCCCCCAGTACTGCCCCTCCGACAGTGTGGCGCTCCCTCAGTACTGCCCCTCTGGCAGTGTGGCGCTCCCCCAGTACTGCCCCTCCGACAATGTGGCGCTCCCCCAGTACTGCCCCTCTGGCAGTGTGGCGCTCCCTCAGTACTGCACCTCTGACAGTGCGGTGCTCCCTCAGTACTGCCCCTCCGACAGTGTGGCGCTAACTCAATTGAGCTCTGACTACCAGAGAAGGAAAAGGACGAGCAGAGGTCTGTAATCTCTGCCCTCACCCTCCTACTGTTTGGTTCACGGGTCCGTTATGAGAAATCTCCTCAATCAAAATCTTTTAAAAAGATTATTAAAAAAAGTGTCGAAGGTTAAGAGGGTGATCTAATCGAAGTGCTGAATAAGAAAAGAATTAGGAGCAGGAGTCGGCCATTCGGCCCCTTCGAGCCTGCTCCGCCATTCAATAAGATCATGGCTGATCTTCTACCTCAACTCCACGTGCCCGTACTATCCCCATATTCCTTGATTCCCTTAAGATGATTAAAGGAGTTGATCGGGTGGATCAAGAGAAACTATTTCCTCTGGTGGGGGGAGTCCAGAACAAGGGGGCAGAACCTTAAAATTAGAGCCAGGCCGTTCAGGGGTGATGTCAGGAAGCACTTCTTCACACAAAGGGGGGTGGAAATCTGGAACTCTCTCCCCCAAAAAGCTGTCGAGGCTAGGGGTCAATTGAAAATGTCAAAAGTGAGATTGATAGATGTTTGTTGGGTAAGGGTATTACGGAACTGAGGCGGGTAGATGGAGTTAAGATACAGATCAGCCATGCTCTAACTGAATGGTGGAACAGGCTCAAAGGGCTGAATGGCCTCCTCCTGTTCAAAAACCTCTTCCAGAATAATCCGTTCACATGCAACAGGGTCCAGCAGAGATTTACCAGGTTTTTTAAAGTCCGTTTTTATTGCCAATTATAAACACGAGTGATTTTTAACGTTAAATTGAGAAATCCAGTAACGGAATATTTTTGATTGTGAAATGGCCGTCCCTGTCACCTTCACTTGGCACAGCCAGCGACTGAGCAACTACACACACTACACAGCACCCCACAGTCCAACAGCCCCACTGTGGATTCGGCCTGGGGATAAGACGCCGAACCGCCTGGACTCGTCCCCACCACATCGTGGAATCCTCACCTGCATCTCGTGGGCCACTTGAGGCTGGGCGTGGCTCCAGGATACCGGGGTCCTCTCCTCCCTGCCGCCTGGCCCCAGCGGGTAGCGATGCTCTCCGGACATGGCCAACAGGGGCTGCAGCGTTCTGGGATCCTCGGCACAGCACTGCGAAATCAGTCCCACTGGGAAAACACAAGCAGTGTTGTTACAAGAGCATTGCGGCTACAAGAGCAGGTCAGAGGCTGGGTATTCTGCAGAGAGTGACTCACCTCCCGACTCCCCACCATCTACAAGGCACAAGTCAGGAGTGTGATGGAATACTCTCCACTTGCCTGGATGAGTGCAGCTCCAACAACACTCAAGAAGCTCGACACCATCCAGGACAAAGCAGTTCGCTTGATTGGCACCCCATCCACCACCTTAAACATTCACTCCCTCCACCACCGGCGCACCATGGCTGCAGTGTGTACCATCTACAAGATGCACTGCAGCAACTCGCCAAGGCTTCTTCGGCAGCACCTCCCAAACCCGCGGCCTCTTCCACCTAGAAGGACAAGGGCAGCAGGCGCATGGGAACACCACCACCTCCAAGTTCCCCTCCAAGTCACACACCATCCTGACTTGGAAATATATCGGCCGATCCTTCATCGTCGCTGGGTCAAAATCCTGGAACTCCCTCCCTAACAGCACTGTGGGAGCACCTTCACCACACGGACTGCAGCGGTTCAAGAAGGTGGCTCACCACCACCTTCTCGAGGGCGATTAGGGATGGGCAATAAATGCTGGACCTTACCAGCGACGCCCACATCCCAGGAATGGAAGAATTTCTTTTAAAAGCACCTGCGGGGTGTATGCAGTGTGCAATGTCCCCTCTCAATGTTTTAATCCCCCTACGGGGGCCCTTGAAATTTGCTGCGCATGCTCCGGATCTCTTCCAGCGGCAGCACTGCTGAGCGGCCTGCGCGGAACCTCGCGATCTGTGCACGGCCACGCACCTTATGGCGAGCATTGGTGGCGTGCGTGTTTAACTTTACAGGCTCGACTCAACTTCCAAAGGACATTAGTACCTCAGGACGTCCCAAAGCGCTTTACAGCCAATGAAGTACTTTTTGAAGTGTAGTCACTGTTGTAATGTAGGAAACGCGGCAGCCGATTTGCGCACAGCAAGCTCCCACGTAAGGACTATTTTAGTGATGATGGTTGAGGGATAAATATTGGCCAGGGCACAGGGGGGTGTTGCTCCCCTGCTCTTCTTCGAAATAGTGCCCTCGGGATCTTTTACGCCCACCCGAGAGCAGACGGTGCCTCGGCTTAATGTCTCATCTCAAAGACGGCACCTCCGACAGTGCGGCGCTCCCTCAGTACTGCCCCTCCGACAGTGCGGCGCTCCCTCAGTACTGCCCCTCCGACAGTGCGGCGCTCGCTCAGTACTGTCCCTCCGACAGTGCGGCGCTCCCTCAGTACTGCCCCTCCGACAGTGCGGCGCTCGCTCAGTACTGCCCCCTCCGACAGTGCGGCGCTCCCTCAGTACTGCCCCTCCGACAGTGCGGCGCTCCCTCAGTACTGCCCCTCCGACAGTGCGGCGCTCCCTCAGTACTGCCCCTCCGACAGTGCGGCGCTCCCTCAGTACTGCCCCTCCGACAGTGCGGCGCTCGCTCAGTACTGCCCCTCCGACAGTGCGGCGCTCCCTCAGTACTGCACTGCGAGCGTCTGCCTGGACTCTGTGCTCGAGTCTCTGGACGGGGACTCGAACCCACCACCTGCTGACCCAGGCGAGTGCGCTGCCCACTGAGCCACGGCCCTATTTCCATAACTCAGTTACCTGTCGGGAGTCACTGGATCGAGATCGGGGGCTGAGGTCGCGGTCGATTTATGGACTCTTATTTTCGAATCACCTGTAAACATTCACCACCCCAATTCCACCTGACCTGGAGGGCATCAACTCTCTGTTTGAATAGGACGCTCTCCCCTGGTGCTCTTTGGAGCAGGAAGCTGGGGTCTTAACACGGGTCCCAACAGGAATTCATCGCATCTTCAGACACCAGCCTCTCTTTATGGGACGGGTGAGCAGGGAGGCTGGGCTGGAGCAGATCGCCAGTTCTATGGGCCCTCAGAGTGTGTGGCAGTCATTATAATTCCTTCAAAGTTTCTATGTCCTTGTAAGGAAAAGACATTCCTTCAGCAGGAGAGGCATTCTCCAGGCGTGCCGTGGAGATTAACCCTCGCAGTACTGAGCCCAGAAACTACCGTGCAAAGGCAGTGCGCGCTACTGAAGCCCACAGGGTCCCGAGTTCCACTGCTGGCCTGCCTGACCTCAGCCTGGGTAGTAGTTAGGGCGCTGACCTTTAGCTTCCCGGGGTTCAGGAGGGGGCAAGTACCTAAGAAATAGGAGCAGGAGTCGGCCATACGGCCCCTCGAGCCTGCTCCGCCAGTCAAGAAGATCCCCGCCCGTTCCCGTTCTGTTATCCCGTGGTTCCCGAAGAGTCCAAAAATCGATCGATACGTCAGCCCCCGATCACGATCCAGTGACTCTGACAGGTAAATGAGTTCAATGGCCTGTCGAGACCCATCTCAAAAACGGCCATTCGGGCGAGGCGAGTACCTCAGGAGTCGACGCCTTCAGGAGAGCAGAGGGAATAGGGGAGGAACTTTCAGTGGGGAGAAACCAAATATCACTTCAAACTAAACCGGGACAAGGGAACGGGGGGGGGGGGTCAAGACTGGGAAAGAGGAGAATTTGGGACTAGTGCCAGCACAGTTGTTCAGTCACACACACAGCGATCAACAATTGAGGGGGGCGTAAAAGATCCCACGGCCACCATTTCGAAGAAGAGCAGGGGAGTTCGCCCCGGTATCCCGGCCAATATTTATCCCTCAACTAACATCACTAAAACAAAAACCAGAGTATTTGGTCATTACCTCGTTGCTGTTTGTGGGAGCTTGCTGTGCGCAAATTGGCTGCCGCGTTTCCTACATTACCACAAGTGACTACACTTCAAAGAAAAGTACTTCATTGGCTGTAAAGCTCTTTGGGACGCAAGTCTCTCTTTTCTATCGTGGAAATCACGTTAAAGAAAGGTAGCAAGGACTAGAATCCAGATCACAAGACAGGGCCCGATACCCTTCTGCTACTCCTCACTGAACCAGGAATCCATCCAGTTCCTTGTTGACTGCTCCATCTGTTCCCATTTAGGGTGCGAGGTACCCCCCCTCCCCGCTGCAGGTGCGAGTTTTAGCGATGTTAAACTGCACTGTCCCTCGGACACCAGCCACCCTCCAAGACCTCCCCCATGTGCCCACTCTTCACGTGCCAGCCCCATTCACAACTCCTCAGATAATGAAGCAGTCCATGCCCGCATGCAGCAAGACCTGGATGACGTTCAGGCTTGGGCTGATAAGTGGCAGGTAACATTTGTGCCACACAAGTGCCAGGCAATGACTATCTCCAACAAGCGAGCTTCTAACCACCGCCCCTTGACATTCAACGGCATTACCATCGCCGAATCCTCCACCATCAACATCCTGGGGGGTCACCATTAACCAGAAACTTAACTGGACCAGCCACATAAATACTGTGGCAACAAGAGCAGGTCAGAGGCTGGGTATTCTGCGGCGAGTGTCTCACCTCCTGACTCCCCAAAGCCTTTCCACCGTCTACAAGGCACAAGTCAGGAGTGTGATGGAATACTCTCCACTTGTCTGGATGAGTGCAGCTCCAACAGCACTCAAGAAGCTCGACACCATCCAGGACAAAGCAGCCCGCTTGATCGGCACCCCATCCACCACCTTAAACATTCACTCCCTCCACCACCGGCGCACTGTGGCTGCAGTGTGTACCATCTACAAGATGCACTGCAGCAACTCGCCAAGGCTTCTTCGGCAGCACCTCCCAAACCCGCGACCTCTTCCACCTAGAAGGACAAGGGCAGCAGGCGCATGGGAACACCACCACCTCCAAGTTCCCCTCCAGGTCACACACCATCCTGACTTGGAAATATATCACCGATCCTTCATCATCGCTGGGTCAAAATCCTGGAACTCCCTCCCTAACAGCACTGTGGGAGTACCTTCACCACACGGACTGCAGCGGTTCAAGAAGGAGGCTCACCACCACCTTCTCAAGGGCAATTAGGGATGGGCAATAAATGCCGGCTTTGCCAGCGACTCCCACATCGAGTGAAAGTATTAAAAAAAACTCAGACTGCTCCCATCCTCATCCAACGACCCTCTGTCCCCCCGAACATTGGTCCTTCCCCTAGCCCAGGGGGTGGCGAAGCCAATGGTGACCCCCACCGCTGCCTGGGTCCCCCCCGCTGGTTGGAGCCGCCCGCGGTGCGCGCCACACCGGGTACCTTAATGCGACGCCGTGTATCGCGGTGGCCCTCCCGCGCTCAGGCTGCCATTTTGCTCGTACGAGTCGTACTTAGGTTGGAGCGCGGTGGCGGGGGGCGAATTTCTGCTGGTGCCAGTGGCTGGCGGGCGCGGAGATGGAGGCGGAGAGGGCGGCTGCCGCTGGTGCGGGAAGGCTCTCTGCAAGGCGGCTGCTGCTACTCTTTGGGGGAAGCCAGGTCAGGCCGGACGACAGCAAATCCTACTGGGTCACAAAAACAAAGAGCCACCATTAACTCCCGCGTGCAACTTACCCGACGAGACGGCACAAAATCTCTGCTTTACAAACTGCAGAACTGACCAACATTCAACTCCCGGCAACCTTCCTTTACTCCAGTAACAGAGAGAGTGCGAGAGAGGGAGAGGGAGAGAGAGGGGGAGGGAGAGGGGGAGGGAGAGAGGGAGAGAGAGAGAGAGAGAGAGAGAGCATTAGAGGGGCAGAAAGACAGGGGGAGGGAAGAGAGGGAACGAGAAAGCAAGCAAGAGACAGAGAGCAAGTGAGAGAATGTGAGAGAGGGAAAGCAAGACAGAGAGAGCGAGAGATAGAGCGAGAGAGAGATATAGGGGCAGCAAGACAGAGTGGGAGGGAGCGAAAGAGAGAGAGAAATGAAGGGAGAGTGAAAGAAGAGCAAAAGGAGATAAATAGTGCACGAATAGGGGAGAAAGAATGAATGAACAAGACAGCGTAAGTGTGAGAGAGAAAGTGAGAAAATGAGTGAGGAAAACAGATTGAGTTAAATCTCAAGGCCAGGAACAGTCGGTTTGAATCCTGCACAAAACCAAATTTGGAAGTTTGAGAATGCAGGCGTCAATTACCCGCGAGCGAAAGCCCCTCTTCACCTTCCTATTCCCCCACCCCGCCTTTTTATCTACACAGGATAAAGGAATCAAGAAACTTAAACCAACATCTTCTCTCGTTGCCGACACAAACAGGCCTCCCAGATCCGCCTTCCTCTTTGGAAGTGACTGCACACACACAGAAAAAAATTGTGCAAAAGAATTCCCCTGGAGACTGGCGATCCACAATTTTACCTAATATGGTGCTGAGAGTAACACAGGCGGAAAGAAACCGCAGCAAAAGCCAAAAAAAGGAATCCCTCCCACCCGGAGCGCTTCGGGTCCGTCCCGCTGCGCCCTTAGCGAGTCGCAGCCGCTGGGAAAAACAATTCCGCTCTTTTATTATTTTGTTCTTTTGCCGTTTTGTATTCAAGGAACAGGATGCAGGTGGCGTCAAATGAAGGAAGTGTGCTTTGCGAATATAAGGGCTACTTTTTTTTTTAAATGTCGCTTTCTCTCCCTCTTCTCCACCGGAAAATTTGCGCACGGGACACACTTGTAAATTGTTCCTGAGGGCGACAGGGTCACAGGAACAGTACGAGGCCGTTCAGCCCCTCGGGCCTGTGACACAGGAACAGTACGAGGCCGTTCAGCCCCTCGGGCCTGTGACACAGGAACAGTACGAGGCCGTTCAGCCCCTCGGGCCTGTGACACAGGAACAGTACGAGGCCGTTCAGCCCCTCGGGCCTGTGACACAGGAACAGTACGAGGCCGTTCAGCCCCTCGGGCCTGTGACACAGGAACAGTACGAGGCCGTTCAGCCCCTCGGGCCTGTGACACAGGAACAGTAAGAGGCCATTAAGTCCCTCGGGCCCGTTACACAGGAACAGTACGAGGCCGTTCAGCCCCTCGGGCCCCTTACACAGGAACAGGAGGAGGCCATTCAGCCCCTCGGGCCCGTTACACAGGAACAGGCCGTTCAGCCCCTCGGGCCCCTTACACAGGAACAGGAGGAGGCCATTCAGCCCCTCGGGCCCGTTACACAGGAACAGGCCGTTCAGCCCCTCGGGCCCCTTACACAGGAACAGGAGGAGGCCATTCAGCCCCTCGGGCCCGTTACACAGGAACAGGCTGTTCAGCCCCTCGGGCCCCTTACACAGGAACAGGAGGAGGCCATTCAGCCCCTCGGGCCCGTTACACAGGAACAGGCCATTCAGCCCCTCGGGCCCCTTACACAGGAACAGGAGGAGGCTGTTCAGCCCCTCGGGCCCCTTACACAGGAACAGGAGGAGGCCGTTCAGCCCCTCGGGCCTGTGACACAGGAACAGTACGAGGCCGTTCAGCCCCTCGGGCCTGTGACACAGGAACAGTACGAGGCCGTTCAGCCCCTCGGGCCTGTGACACAGGAACAGTAAGAGGCCATTAAGTCCCTCGGGCCCGTTACACAGGAACAGTACGAGGCCGTTCAGCCCCTCGGGCCCCTTACACAGGAACAGGAGGAGGCCGTTCAGCCCCTCGGGCCCGTTACACAGGAACAGTACGAGGCCATTAAGCCCCTCGGGCCCCTTACACAGGAACAGGAGGAGGCCATTCAGCCCCTCGGGCCCGTTACACAGGAACACGCCGTTCAGCCCCTCGGGCCCCTTACACAGGAACAGGAGGAGGCCATTCAGCCCCTCGGGCCCGTTACACAGGAACAGGCCGTTCAGCCCCTCGGGCCCCTTACACAGGAACAGGAGGAGGCCATTCAGCCCCTCGGGCCCGTTACACAGGAACAGGCCGTTCAGCCCCTCGGGCCCCTTACACAGGAACAGGAGGAGGCCATTCAGCCCCTCGGGCCCGTTACACAGGAACAGGCTGTTCAGCCCCTCGGGCCCCTTACACAGGAACAGGAGGAGGCCATTCAGCCCCTCGGGCCCGTTACACAGGAACAGGCCATTCAGCCCCTCGGGCCCCTTACACAGGAACAGGAGGAGGCTGTTCAGCCCCTCGGGCCCCTTACACAGGAACAGGAGGAGGCCATTCAGCCCCTCGGGCCCGTTACACAGGAACAGGAGGAGGCCATTCAGCCCCTCGGGCCCGTTACACAGGAACAGGCCGTTCAGCCCCTCGGGCCCCTTACACAGGAACAGGAGGAGGCCGTTCAGCCCCTCGGGCCCCTTACACAGGAACAGTACGAGGCCGTTCAGCCCCTCGGGCCCCTTACACAGGAACAGGAGGAGGCCATTCAGTGCCGAGCCCCCAGCTCCAGCCCCTCGACTCCCTCAGCCGCACCTCTGTGACAACACTGCAAAACGCTGCTGGGAGGAGGGGGAAGAGAGGGAGAGCGAGAGAGGGGGACAGATGAAGGGGCGGGTGGGTCGGGGAAAGAAGGAAGGAGAGACAGAGAGGGAGGGAGGGGAGAAGGAGGGAGGGAGGGGGAGACAGAGAAAGAGAGAGACTCTACAATCATCTACCTGTGTCACGCTCAGGCTCCATATTGCTTATTATGAGCACTTCACACAGTGCTGATAGGAGTAGAGAACTCCAGCATATTCCTGCCCCACAGGCTGTGGTGGGGTAAGAGTTTCCATAGAAACTTTAATCCTGGTGGCCCTGGAATATTTTGAGCAGGTTCTCGGGGCTGACCTCCTAATCCCCTCTAAAGACTGGTTAATAAGATTTTTTACACACAAAGTACTTGGACAGCAGGTTGTGAAGGTCAAGAAGTGGGACCTTCCCTTGAAGGGGGTGGGGGGGGGGGGGGGGTCACGCCCCCTCGATGGCAATCTGCGCGGCACTCCTCTCTCCCGAGTGGGTAAGTGCCTCCCTCGCCACACAACCCGCACAACACTTCCTCCTGCCGGGGCACAGTTTCCACAGGTGCCTGCAAGTCCTCACCCAAGGGGCCGCTTTTACACACATTTCTGGACACACAGCGGCGGCAGCCTATTCAACCGTGTGGTGCAGCACAACCAAACCCGATTCTGTCCCCGCACGACCTCCGCACCCTTGCTTTCCAACTAGATCGCAGGCTATTAATCTGGGGTAAGAATCCTGGCTGATTTTACCTTTCCATAGCTTCGGTGGTGGGGGGGGGGGGGGGGGAAGGGTGCTGAGGCCAATAACAATCCAGCAGCTAAAAATGGTAGAGATCAGCAAACTCAGCACAGAGCAGTCATGGGACAGTCTGGGTCTGAGTCACTTGGTAACAGCCTGCCTTAACTGACTGAGTCACTGGGGGAAACTGATTGAGAGAGCAAATCCCGAAATAAACTGGCACAGCGATCGAAGCACATACTGAATATTTTGTTCAAAAGTGCTAGAGTACGGAGAGCGGCGGTGCACACCTTCAAACATAACAGAGCAACAATCCCAGTCAGGTGTCTGCCAGAGCTCAGTTAGTAGCATTCTCGCCTGAGTTAGTAGCTTTTGGGTTTGAGCCCCACTCCAGAGAGTTGAGCACAAAAATCTAGACTGACGCTCCCAGCGCAGTACTGAGGGAGCGCCGCACTGTCGGAGGGGCAGTACTGAGGGAGCGCCGCACTGTCGGAGGGGCAGTACTGAGGGAGTGCCGCACTGTCGGAGGGGCAGTACTGAGGGAGCGCCGCACTGTCGGAGGGGCAGTACTGAGGGAGCGCCGCACTGTCGGAGGGGCAGTACTGAGGGAGCGCCGCACTGTCGGAGGGGCAGTACTGAGGGAGCGCCGCACTGTCGGAGAGGCAGTACTGAGGGAGCGTCGCACTGTCAGAGGGGCAGTACTGAGGGAGCGCCGCACTGTCGGAGGGGCAGTACTGAGGGAGCGCCGCACTGTGCGAGGGGCAGTACTGAGGGAGCGCCGCACTGTCGGAGGGGCAGTACTGAGGGAGCGCCGCACTGTCGGAGGGGCAGTACTGAGGGAGCGCCGCACTGTCGGAGGGGCAGTACTGAGGGAGCGCCGCACTGTCGGAGGGGCAGTACTGAGGGAGCGCCGCACTGTCGGAGGGGCAGTACTGAGGGAGCGCCGCATTGTCGGAGGGGCAGTACTGAGGGAGCGCCGCACTGTCGGAGGGGCAGTACTGAGGGAGCGCCGCACTGTCGGAGGGGCAGTACTGAGGGAGCGCCGCACTGTCGGAGGGGCAGTACTGAGGGAGCGCCGCACTGTCGGAGGGGCAGTACTGAGGGAGCGCCGCACTGTCGGAGGGGCAGTACTGAGGGAGCGCCGCACTGTCGGAGGGGCAGTACTGAGGGAGCGCCGCACTGTCGGAGGGGCAGTACTGAGGGAGCGTCGCACTGTCGGAGGGGCAGTACTGAGGGAGCGTCGCACTGTCGGAAGGGCAGTACTGAGGGAGCGTCGCACTGTCGGAGGGGCAGTACTGAGGGAGCGTCGCACTGTCGGGAGGGAGTACTGAGGGAGCGTCGCACTGTCGGAGGGGCAGTACTGAGGGAGCGTCACACTGTCGGAAGGGCAGTACTGAGGGAGCGCCGCACTGTCGGAAGGGCAGTACTGAGGGAGCGCCACACTGTCAGAGGGGTAGTACTGAGGGAGCGCCGCACTGTCAGAGGGGCAGTACTGAGGGAGCGCCGCACTGTCGGAAGGGCAGTACTGAGGGAGCGTCACACTGTCGGAGGGGCAGTACTGAGGGAGCGTCGCACTGTCGGAGGGGCAGTACTGAGGGAGCGTCACACTGTCGGAAGGGCAGTACTGAGGGAGCGTCGCACTGTCGGAGGGGCAGTACTGAGGGAGCGCCGCACTGTCGCAGGGGCAGTACTGAGGGAGCGCCGCACTGTCGCAGGGGCAGTACTGAGGGAGTGCCGCACTGTCGGAGGGGCAGTACTGAGGGAGCGCCGCACTGTCGGAGGGGCAGTACTGAGGGAGCGCCGCACTGTCGGAGGGGCAGTACTGAGGGAGCGCCGCACTGTCGGAGGGGCAGTACTGAGGGAGCGCCGCACTGTCGGAGGGGCAGTACTGAGGGAGCGCCGCACTGTCGGAGGGGCAGTACTGAGGGAGCGTCGCACTGTCGGAGGGGCAGTACTGAGGGAGCGTCGCACTGTCGGAAGGGCAGTACTGAGGGAGCGTCGCACTGTCGGAGGGGCAGTACTGAGGGAGCGTCGCACTGTCGGAGGGGCAGTACTGAGGGAGCGTCGCACTGTCGGAGGGGCAGTACTGAGGGAGCGTCACACTGTCGGAAGGGCAGTACTGAGGGAGCGTCGCACTGTCGGAGGGGCAGTACTGAGGGAGCGCCGCACTGTCGCAGGGGCAGTACTGAGGGAGCGCCGCACTGTCGCAGGGGCAGTACTGAGGGAGCGCCGCACTGTCGGAGGGGCAGTACTGAGGGAGCGCCGCACTGTCAGAGGGGCGGCACTGAGGGAGCGCCGCACTGTCGGAGGGGCGGTACTGAGGGAGCGCCGCACTGTCGGAGGGACAGTACTGAGGGAGCGCCGCACTGTCAGAGGGGCAGTACTGAGGGAGCGCCGCACTGTCGGAGGGGCAGTACTGAGGGAGCGCCGCACTGTCGGAGGGGCAGTACTGAGGGAGCGCCGCACTGTCACAGGGGCAGTACTGAGGGAGCGCCGCACTGTCAGAGGGGCAGTACTGAGGGAGCGCCGCACTGTCGGAGGGACAGTACTGAGGGAGCGCCGCACTGTTGGAGGGGCAGTACTGAGGGAGCGCCGCACTGTCGGAGGGACAGTACTGAGGGAGCGCCGCACTGTAGGAGGGGCAGTACTGAGGGAGCGCCGCACTGTCGGAGGGACAGTACTGAGGGAGTTTGACTGCAGAATAAAGCACCATATAAAAAGAGAACGCTTGCATTTCTATCGTGCCTGTCACGACCTCAGGACTCAATTTGCCCACAGCAAGCTCCCACAAACAATGATGTTGGTTGAGGGATAATTATTGGCCCCAGGACACCGGGGAGAACGCCCCTGCTCCTCTTCGAAATAGTGGCCGTGGGATCTTTTACATCCACCTGAGGGGAAAGACAGGGCCTCGGTTTAACGTCTCGTCCCGAATACGGCCAGAGGGCTGTCGATTAACTGCGGTTCTGTTGTTAACAGTAGAACTATCCACCAGGGACGGCCAGGTTTTAAGAGGGAGCACTGACGATTTGGAATTATTAGTTGGAAAAGCAGACTCCTAGAGACAACTGCAGTGGTGGGGCAGGTGAGCGCGTGTGACCTGAAGCACACACATTTCCATAATTCCAGTGCACGAGATTCCTCAGAAAACACTCCCTTCAGACAAACGAGGATAAACCGGAAACCTGCAGTCAGCGGCCAGACCTCTGACCTGTGAATAACACAGCCGGGGGGTCGAAGCCTCGGCTCTTCCCAGGCTATCCTCACGCTGGCTGCCTGGTGAAGAGGGAGGCACAAGGAGACAAACAAGATGGAGCGGAACACCCAGAGTTAATCTCAGGCCGTCGCTCATGCTGGGCAAGTCCAGGCAGTTCTCGAAGGGAATGGCAGACTTGCGAAATGCACAGTGTTTTCAAATCCCACCACGGCCTTGCCCTTCCCCCTTCTCTGCAACCATCTGAGATCTCTGCGCTCCTCCAAATCTGGCCGTTTGTGCATCCCCCGATTTTCATCGCTCCACCATTGGCGGCCATGCCTTCAGCTGCCGGGGCCTCGAGCTCTGGAATTCCCTCCCTAAACCTCTCCGCCACTCTACTTCTCTCTCCTCCTTGAAGACGCTGCTTAAAACCGGTTATCTGTCAGAGAGTGAGGCAGAGGTGCCAGAGGACTGGAGGACAGCTAACGTAGTACCATTATTCAAGAAGGGTAGTAGGGATAAACCAGGGAATTACAGGCCAGTGAGCCTAACATCAGTGGTAGGGAGATTATTGGAACAAATTCTGAGGGACAGAATTAGTCTCCACTTGGAGAGGCAAGGATTAATCAAGGATAGTCAGCATGGCTTTGTCAGGGGGAGATCATGTCTAACCAATTTGATTGAATTTTTCGAGGGGGTGACTAGGTGTGTGGTTGAGGGTAGTGCAGTTGATGTAGTCTACATGGACTTCAGTAAGGCTTCTGACAAAGTCCCGCATGGGAGACTGGTCAAGAAGGTAAGAGCCCACAGGATCCAGGGCAATTTGGCACATTGGATCGAAAATTGGCTTAGTGGCAGGAGGCAGAGGGTGATGGTCGAAGGCTGTTTTTGTGACTGGAAGCCTGTGTCCAGTGGGGTACCGCAGGGATCGGTGCTGGGTCCCTTGCTGTTTGTAGTGTACATTAATGATTTAGATATGAATGTAGGAGGTATGATCAGTAAGTTTGCAGATGACACGAAAATTGGTGGAGTGGTAAATAGCGAGGAGGGAAGCCTCAGGCTACAGGACGATATAGACGGGTTAGTCAGATGGGCAGAACAGTGGCAAATGGAATTAAACCCTGAAAAGTGCGAGGTGATGCATTTTGAGAGGACTAACAAGGCAAGGGAATACACAATGAATAGCAGGACCCTACGAAGGACAGAGGATCAGAGGGACCTTGGTGTACATGTACTTAGATCCCTGAAGGCAGCAGGACAGGTAGATAAGGTGGTTAAAAAGGCATATGGGATACTTGCCTTCATTAGCCGAGGCATAGAATATAAGAGCAGGGAGGTTATGATGGAGCTGTACAAAATGCTAGTTAGGCCACAGCTGGAATACTGTGTGCAGTTCTGGTCGCCACACTATAGGAAGGATGTGATTGCATTGGAGAGGGTGCAGAGGAGATTCACCAGGATGTTGCCTGGGCTGGAGCGCTTCAGCTATGAAGAGAGACTGGACAGGCTGGGGTTGTTTTCCTTAGAGCAGAGAAGGCTGAGGGGGGACCTGATTGAGGTGTTCAAAATTATGAGGGGCATAGATAGGGTAGATAGAAAGGAACTTTTCCCCTTAGTAGAGGGGTCAATAACCAGGGGGCATAGTTTCAAGGTAAGGGGCAGGAAGGTTTAGAGGGGATTTGAGGAAAAACTTTTTCACCCAGAGGGTGGTTGGAATCTGGAACTCACTGCCTGAAAGGGTGGTAGAGGCAGGAACACTCACAACATTCAAGAAGCATTTAGATGAGCACTTGAAACGCCATAGCATACAAGTCTATGAACCAAGTGCTGGAAAATGGGACTAGAATAGACAGGGCTTGATGGCCGGCGCGGACACGATGGGCCGAAGGACAAGAGCTGGAGAGACAGTTTGAAGGACGAGAGCTGGAGAGACAGTTTGAAGGACGAGAGCTGGAGCGGAACCCGGTTACCAGGACGCCAAGTTGGACAGCCAGGGGTAATGTGCAGGCCAGGTGTGTGGAGGAAACCGAGGGGAAACATCGAGAAAAACTGAGAGGAAACATCGAGAAAGACAGAGGAAACATCGAGAGAGAGAGAGAGAGAGAGAGAGAGAGAGAGAGAGAGAGAGGGGAAACATCGAGAGAGACCAAGATGGAAACATCGCGAAAGACTGAGGGGGCACTTTATTTATTTAACTTTATTAATTAATTAATTAAATTTATTTAATTATAAGTTGTGAGTTCCTCACAATGCTCTCCCGGTGCGGCCACCCTGTAGCCAGAGATTGGGGCAGTAATTCCTCCCCAAACGCGTGAGTACGGAAGGGGTACTCACGCGTCTGGCCAGAGGAAATGCCGGTTTTCAGCATGCACAGCGCATGCGCTGAAAACCGGCATTTCCTCTCCTCTAACCCAAGCGGTGAAGAGGCTAGCGCGTGCGCTGTAGGGGGCAGCGCGTGCGTCTTGGATTTCCTGTTTTGGGGGATTTGCGCATGTCTAAAGGCCTCCGGTCTTTACGCTTGTAAAAAGCACACGTAAGTATTTATTTTTACAGGTAAGTGGTGTTTTAGTGCAATTTAGAATTTTTTTCCCCCACAGGCTTATTATTTTAAAGAATCTACAATAAGGTAAGTTTAGTTTTAGACCCTTTTTATTAAAAAATTATTTTTTTCAAAAAAAAAAATTGTTTAAATTATTTTTTTAAACTTATTTATACTTAATTTAATTATTGGGATGTTTTTTAAATTTTTATTTAAAGTTTAAATAGTGTTTTGGGCCCCCGTAGTTTTCATGAGTTTGACAGTTGTTACTCTCAAACTCATGAATGAACCTTCCCCTCCCGATTGGTTGTACAGTGCTCACCTGATCCCAGCCGGCACATCGCACTGACGACGCCGCTGGATCAGGTAAGCACTGCGCGCCGACAGCTGAACCGGGCCTGTGACAGGAAATGCAAGCAGGCCCGGGCTTCAGATGTCAGCGCGCCGGGTGAGTGCAGATCGGGGGCTTGCACGCGCGGCAAGCCCCCGATCCTAATTTCAGGGCCATTATTCTAGAAGCCTGGGTAGAAATATCAATGTAATTACTGTAGAAATTACTTTTTTTTTTACATTATTGCTTGTTCATTTTATGTGCTGTCTTTTTTATGTCTGCTTTATTTATATTTAATTAAAGTATGTATGCGTGTATATGTCGGTATGTGTTTTTTTGTGATGGCGCCGATGAAGATGGCTGCCGTCCTTGCGAGCTCCGTGCGCACCAGGCAGTTAAGTGTTCTTGCTGCTTGGTGCGCTCGGCTCGTCAAGAAAAAAGCATTTCACTGACTAGATTACACTTCTTGTATTTAGTTATGTGACCAATAAAATTGAAATTGAAAAATTGAATTGAATTGAAGGGCCTCTTTCTGTACTGTATAACTCGATGACTCAAATACTGGAGATACAAGGAAAAGTAAAAATAAATCAAGGGGAGGAACTAACTAGATTCAATATAAGTCAAAAAATGGTGAGAGAAAGAGCGACAAATCCCGATGGATTCCACCCCAGTGTATTAAATGAAGTACGTGTGGAATTTGTAGATACTCTAGTTATGATCTTCCTAAACTCTCTCGATTCAGGAATTGTCCCCTTGGATCAGAAAACAATGTCACTCTGTTATTTAAGAAGAGTTGGAGAGAAAACCTAGGAATTTTCTTTTTATTCGTGCATGGGATCTGGGCATCGCTGGCATTTATTGCCCATCCCTGATCACCCTCGAGAAGAGAGTCAAGATGGCGGCCGAGACGGTCCAGTGCTAGCACGCTCTCCCTGCTTTGGGCGGCCCGCTCTCGCCGCTCGCTCCCGCAACCGGAGCGAAGTGTTCGGCGAGTTGGGCGGAGGCAGCGCAGCGCAGCGAGCAGCAGCAGCCACGACGACCAGCTGGAGCACGTCGGCCGGCAGCTCCTCGGTGGGAAGGCATTCCGACTGGGAGGACGGCAGCCGAGTATGGCGGCCAGAGGCCGGACCGCGAGTGGGAGAAGCAGGCCCCGGGCCGTCGGACCGTGGAGCCGGCGACGGTGAGGAGGAGGCCGCGGCGACCGGAGCATTCACATCCCGACGATGTGTTCGGCGAGTCGGGCGGAGGCAGCGCAGCGCGGCGAGCAGCAGCAACGACAACCCGCTGCAGCACGTCGGCCGGCAGCTCCATGGCGGGAAGCTCGCAGTCCGACTGGGAGGAGGGGAGCCGGGCATGGCGGCCAGAGGTCGGATCGTGAGCGGGAGAAGCAGGCCACCACACGTGGAGCCGGCAACAGTGAGGAGGAGGCCGCGGAGATGAGGAGGACGGAGCGGCTGAGGGACATCGTGCTCCCACTGCCGCTGGAAGCCATTGAACTGACTTTCTGAACGCGGCGCTGTAAGAATAGCTGACGTGTCCCGACGGGGAGTAAGCATTCCACTGTACTTGTACTAGTACTGGTTACATATGGCAAATAAAATTGAATTGAAGGTGGTGGTGAGCCGCCTTCTTGAACCGCTGCAGTCCGTGTGGTGAAGGTGCTCCCACAGTGCTGTTAGGGAGGGAGTTGCAGGATTTTGACCCAGCCACGATGAAGGAACGGCCGATATATTTCCAAGTCAGGATGGTGTGTGCGACTTGGAGGGAAACTTGGGAGGTGGCGGTGTTCCCGCGCGCCTGCTGCCCTTGACCTTCTAGGTGGTAGAGGTCACGGGTTTGGAAATTACAGGCCTATTTGTCTAGCGCCAATTGTGGGGAAGTTACCAGAATCTGTTATTAGGGATAGAGTGACTGAGCACTTTGACAAATAGGAGCTGATCAGAGTGAGCCAGCATGGATTTGTAAAGGGCAAGTCATGTCTAACGAACCTAGTTGAATTTTTTGAGGAGGTCACTAACGTGGTAGAGAAGGGAGTGTCAATGGATGTTATTTAGATGGACTTCCAGAAGGCATTCGACAAGGTGCCACACGAGAGGCTGTTAACAAAAATGAGTGTGAATGGAATTGGAGGCAACCTATTGAGGTGGGTAGGGAATTGGTTCGGAGGTAGGAGGCAGAGAGTAGGGATAATGGATGCACTCCAATTGGCAGGATGTGACCAGTGGTGTCCACCTGGGATCTGGACTGGGGCCTCAGCTTGACACTGTATTTATGACTTTGATGAAGGAATAGAGAGCCGTACATCCAAGTTTGCTGACGACACGAAGTTAGGCGACACCGTCAATAGAATCATAGCATGGTTACAGCACAGAAGGAGGCCATTCGGCCCGTCGAGCCCGTGCTGGCTAACTAGTGTCGACGGGAGCAGAAAGTTGCAACGGGACATCGATCGATTGAGTGAGCGAAACTGTGGCAGAAGTGTGGGGAAGTGGGAGCTCATCCACTTTGGACCAAAGAAAGACAGATCAGAGTATTTTCACAGTGGAGAGAAGCTGGGAACTGTGGCGGAGCATGGAGATTTAGGGGTCCACGTACAGAAATCGCTAAAAACCAGCGGACAACAAATAATTTAAAAGGCTAATGGAACGTTGGCCTTTATCTCGAGGGGCTGGGATACAAAGGGGGGGAAGTTATGTTACAGCTACTGGTCAGACCCCACCTGGAGTGACCGGGTTCAGTCCTGGGCCCCGCACCTCAGGGAGGATATCTCGGCCTTGGAGGGGGGGCAGCGTAGATTCACCAGAACGATACCCGGGGGCAAAAAGGGTTAAATTCCAAGGACAGGTTGCACAGACTGGGCTTGTGTTCCCTCGAGTTTAGAAGATTAAGGGGTGATCTGATCGAGGTGTTGAAGATGATTAAAGGAGTTGATCGGGTGGATCGAGAGAAACTATTTCCTCTGGTGGGGGGTGGGGTCCAGAACAAGGGGGCAGAACCTTAAAATTAGAGCCAGGCCGTTCAGGGGTGATGTCAGGAAGCACTTCTTCACACAAAGGGTGGTGGAAATCTGGAACTCTCTCCCCCAAAAAGCTGTTAAGGCTGGGGGTCAATTGGAGATTTCAAAACTGAGGTTGCTAGAGATTTTTGTTGGGTAAGGGTATGAGGGGGAGAAATTCTGTATCGCCCTGTTTGGGGCGCAATTATTGGCCGGGCGCAAAGTTTAGCGCCTGGCGCTAATTATCGCCTCCGACTGCAAACTTGGCTTCTCTCGCCCCTGGAGGTGATTGGAGCGCTAAATCAGGCGCTACACACCTGTCTCAAGGCGCTAACGCTGAGGAGCGAGGCGCTACCTCAGAGCGCTGGAGAAGCTCATGTGATGTCAGTCAGCAATGGAACACAGACACACTGGCGCCGGCCAGTTCTTAAAGGGGAGGGTCGATCTTGCTCTCCATCCACACCCTGCTCATTGCAGCCTTGAGTCTCGGCCTGGAGAGACCTGTACATCAAATCTGCTGGAAAGAACAATGGAGAGGCCCAGGGAAAGAGCTCAGAGTGCAGCCCCCACAGTCTCTTCTAAATCGATACAAGGAAGGTCAAATCAAAACCAACCTGCAAAGTGCTGCTCAGTCCCCAAAACTCCTCAACACAGCGTTGAATCTCTCCAGAAGTCTCTCTCTCTCTCTCAGAATGCGTGGTGCAAAAATGTCACCAACAAAAAAAGGCAGGAAGCGGTCACCTTTAAATAGCGCTCCCCCAGTCCCTTCCTGACTGTAATACGCTCCCCTCAACCTGTCACTGCTAGCGGCAGGCAGTAAGGCAGGGGGCGCCACTCAATATCCGGTCCGGGGCGTTGCACGCTCGACTGGCGTCACGATCTGCCGGCGCAGGACATCGTGGCGGTAGTGTTTAGCACACCCGCAAAATGTCTGGTCAATTTCGCGAGCGGCGCAAATATCGCCACGCCCGGGTGCTAGTGGCTTTGCGACCCGTTAGCGCCCACGCTAACAGGAGGCACAAAGCAACCGAATTTTCCCCAAGGGTATTAAGAGCATTACGGAACCAAGGCGGGTAGATGGAGTTAAGATACGGATCAGCCGCAGGTGTCCCCTGGTTACCGACCCTCCTGCCACTGGAAACAGTTTCTCTCTATCTGCTCTGTCAAACCCCACATGATTTTGATCACCTCTATACAATCTCCCCTTAACCTGCTCTACTCTAAGGAGAACAATCCAAGCTTCTCCAGTCTCTCCACATAACTGAAGTCCGACATCCCTGGCACCATTCTCGTAAATCTCCTCCGCACCCTCTCCAAGGCCTTGACACCCTTCCTAAAGTGCAGTGTCCAGAATTGGACACAGTACTCCAGCTCGGGCCTGACCAGTGATTGAAGCCCTTGTGAAATATCTACACGCACACACAACTTGTATTTATATAGCGCCTTTAACGTAGTAAAGCGTCCCAAGGTGCTGCACAGGAGTGTTATAAGACAAAATATTTGACACCGAATCACACAAGGAGAAATTAGGGCAGGTGACCAAAAGCTTGGTCAAAGAGGTAGGTTTTAAGAAGCGTCTTAAAGGAGGAAAGAGAGGTAGCGAGGCAGAGAGGTTTAGGCAGGGAATTCCAGAGCTTAGGGCCTAGGCAACAGAAGGCACGGCCACCAATGGTTGAGCGACACACTGCCCGCCTCTCCCCGCCAAACCCGGTTCATCCCAGCTGAACACAGCCAACTTTCAGCAGGGACGGAGGGCTAGAAGCTGGGGCCTCCTGGTCTGTATGGCCCAGTACCACACACTGCAGGCTGCGCTGCACCACAGGAGGGCCGGGAGCAGAGTCTGCCTTTGCTGCAAGGTCTTAACTCCAGGAGGACAGGACAGGGTCCGAGGCTCGTACCCTACAACACTGGCCACACTTCAAAAAAGTACTTCATTGGCTGTAAAGCACTTCGGGACGTCCTGAGGTGGTGAAAGGCGCTGGAGAAAGATAAGTTCTTTCCTTACTTATGAAACGTTCAAAGTCTTTCCACCATCTACAAGTCAGGAGTGTGATGGAATACTCTCCACTTGCCTGGATGAATGCAGCTCCAACAACACTCAAGAAGCTCGACACCATCCAGGACAAAGCAGCCTGCTTGATTGGCACCCCATCCACCACCTTAAACATCCACTCCCTCCACCACCGGCGCACCGTGGCTGCAGTGTGCACCATCTACAAGATGCACTGCAGCAACTCGCCAAGGCTTCTTCGGCAGCACCTCCCAAACCTGCAACCTCTTCCACCTAGAAGGACGAGGGCAGCAGGCGCATGGGAACACCACCGCCTCCAAGTTCCCCTCCAAGTCACACACCATCCTAACTTGGAAATATATCGGCCGATCCTTCATTGTCACTGGGTCAAAATCCTGGAACTCCCTCCCTGACAGCACTGTGGGAGCACCTTCACCACACGGACTGCAGCGGTTCAAGAAGGCGGCTCACCACCACCTTCTCGAGGGCAATTAGGGATGGGCAATAAATGCCGGGCCTTGCCAGCGACGCCCACATCCCAGGAACAAATTAAAAAAAAACTGAATTGCAGATCCTCGTTAGAAAAGTCATAGATTTTGTTTTCCGATGTGCAGATTTGAAAAGTGAAGATTGCCTGGTCATTATCACAGTGCTGTTGGTGGGATCTCGCTGTGCCCAAAGTGGCAGCTGTGGTTCCTGCATTACAAGAGTGACCAAAGTTCCTTCGAACTTTTGGGCTCGTGCGCGATCCCTTTATGTTGCCGTGTGGCCCATTCAAATTTTTGCGCAGGCGCAGTTTCTCCCGTTTAACAGCCGGCGAGCGGCCTGTGTGGGACCTCCAGACTGCTGTGCGGCCACGTGACTGGAACCTCAACCGTGACCGCACTTCATAGAGCGCCTCGGGACGCCCTCGAGGGTGTGAAAGGCGCTATAGAAATGCAATTCCTTTTGGAGTCAGTCAGCTCGCAGCAACGTGCTGGTGAAGCCTGGCTCTCCCGACTGCAGGAATGTTATTCTATTACCGGGAGGCTGCAGGGGAACGCTGCCTGTACAGGCTGCTGGGCACCGTGCCCGGGAAGGAGCAGCTCCGGAACTGGCTCTGCCCTCCTGGTGAATGGAATCGCCGGTCGCAGCGGGTCCCGCCCAACCCCGGCCCGCACCGCACAGCCAGCCTGGACTCGAAAACATGACAAGTGAGTCAGCCGTGCCTCAGTCAGAAAGTCGTGGGTTCCAGTTATAATCCAGCCCGACACTCTCAGTGCAGCACAGAGGGAGCGCCGCACCGTCCGAGGGGCGGTGCTGAGGGAGCGCTGCACTGTCGGAGGGGCACTGTCGGAGGGGCAGTACTGAGGGAGCGCCGCACTGTCGGAGGGGCAGTACTGAGGGAGTGCCGCACCGTCCGAGGGGCAGTACTGAGGGAGAGCCGCACCGTCCGAGGGGCAGTACTGAGGGAGAGCCGCACCGTCCGAGGGGCAGTACTGAGGGAGAGCCGCACCGTCCGAGGGGCAGTACTGAGGGAGTGCCGCACCGTCCGAGGGGCAGTACTGAGGGAGCGCCGCACTGTCGGAGGGGCAGTACTGAGGGAGCGCCGCACTGTCGGAGGGGCGGTACTGAGGGAGCGCCGCACTGTCGGAGGGGCAGTACTGAGGGAGCGCCGCACTGTCGGAGGGGCAGTACTGAGGGAGTGCCGCACTGTCGGAGGGGCAGTACTGAAGGAGCGCCGCACTGTCGGAGGGGCAGTACTGAGGGAGCGCCGCACTGTCGGAGGGGCAGTACTGAGGGAGGGCGCACTGTCGGAGGGGCAGTACTGAGGGAGCGCCGCACTGTTGGAGCGCCGCACTGTTGGAGGTACTGTCTTTCGGATGAGACATTAAACTGAGGCCCCGTCCGCTCTCCAAGGCAGATGTAAAAGAGCCCATGGCCACTATTGGAAGAAGAGCAGGAGAGTTCTCCCTTGTCCTGGGCCAATATTCCTCCCTCAACCAACATCAAAAAAAACCCAGAATATCTGCTCATTCCCACACAGCTGTTTGTGGGAGCTTGCTGTGCGCAAATGGGCTGCCACATTTTCCTGCAACAGTGACTACATTTCAAGAAAAGTACTTCATTGGCTGTGAAGTGCTTTGGGACGCCCTGAGGTGGTGAAAGGCTCCTGGAGAAATCCAAGTTCTTTCTTTCCGTTTACACTGCAATTCAACCCAGGCTCTGGAGGGCAGGGCGGGGAGGGGAGGGGAGGGGAGGGCGTGCTGGAGCCGCCACTGATTTGACAAGCGACACAGTGTGAACTCCTGGTGTAGAGGTGACTCTCAGCGGAGTCGTGCTGCACACATGCCAGTAATTCGCTGCCCGATGTCACACGCACCCAACAGGGGGTCTGAGACTCAGTTCCCGCTCCGCACAGACTCTCTGCGGGTCAGCGTTTAGGTGCCCCCGGGGCTGGGGGCTGCAAACAGGAAGAGGAGGAGGAGGCCATTCAGCCCCTCGAGCCAGGTCTGCCATTCAATGATGCCGGAACTCCATTTACCCCCTCGGTTCCAGAACCCTTAGCACAACTTGCAGTTATCCAGTGCCTTTAACGCTGTAAAACGTCCCACATCCCGCGGCGCTTCACAGGAGTGAACAAGATTTGACCCCGAGCCACATCAGGAGATATTAGGACAGGTGACCAAAAGCTTGGTCAAAGAGGTCGGTTTTAAGGAGCGTCTTAAAGGAGGAGAGAGAGGCGGAGAGGTTTAGGGAGGGAATTCCAGAGCTCGGGGCCCAGGGAGCTGAAGGCACGGCCACCAATGGTGGAGCGATGGAAATCGGGGGATGGACAAGAGGGCAGAATTGGAGGAGCGCAGAGGTCTCGGGGAGGGGGAGAGGAGACAGGTGGGGGGGACGGGGGAGAGAGGGGGGGACGGGGGAGAGAGGGGGGGGGGACGGGGGAGAGGGTGGCGGACGGGGGAGAGAGGGGGGGACGGGGGAGAGAGGGGGGGACGGGGGAGAGAGGGGGGGGACGGGGAGAGAGGGGGGGGGACGGGGAGAGAGGGGGGGGGACGGGGAGAGAGGGGGGGGGACGGGGGAGAGAGGGGGCGGACGGGGGAGAGAGGGGGGGGACGGGGGAGAGAGGGGGGGGACGGGTGAGAGAGGGGGGGGGAACGGGGGAGAGAGGGGGGGGAACGGGGGAGAGAGGGGGGGGAACGGGGGAGAGAGGGGGGGGGAACGGGGGAGAGAGGGGGGGGGACGGGTGAGAGGGGGGGGAACGGGGGAGAGAGGGGGGGACGGGGGGAGAGAGGGGGGGGACGGGGGAGAGGGGGGGGACGGGGAAGAGAGGGGGGGGACGGGGAAGAGAGGGGGGGGACGGGGAAGAGAGGGGGGGGACGGGGGAGAGAGGGGGGGACGGGGGAGAGAGGGGGGGGACGGGGGAGAGAGGGGGGGGGACGGGGGGGAGAGAGGGGGGGGACGGGGGGAGAGAGGGGGGGAACGGGGGAGGGGGGGGAACGGGGGAGGGGGGGGGAACGGGGGAGGGGGGGGAACGGGGGAGAGAGGGGGGGGAACGGGGGAGAGAGGGGGGGGACGGGGGAGAGAGGGGGGGGACGGGTGAGAGAGGGGGGGGACGGGTGAGAGAGGGGGGGGACGGGTGAGAGAGGGGGGGGACGGGTGAGAGAGGGGGGGGGGAACGGGGGAGAGAGGGGGGGGACGGGGGGAGAGAGGGGGGGGACGGGGGGAGAGAGGGGGGGGACGGGGGAGAGAGGGGGGGGACGGGGGGAGAGAGGGGGGGGACGGGGGAGAGAGGGGGGGACGGGGGAGAGAGGGGGGGGACGGGGGAGAGAGGGGGGGGACGGGGGAGAGAGGGGGGGGACGGGGGAGAGAGGGGGGGGACGGGGGAGAGAGGGGGGGGACGGGGGAGAGGGGGGGGACGGGGGAGAGAGGGGGGGGACGGGGGAGAGAGGGGGGGGACGGGGGAGAGAGGGGGGGGGACGGGGGAGAGGGGGGGGACGGGGGAGAGGGGGGGGACGGGGGAGAGGGGGGGGAGAGGGGGGGGGGGGAGAGGGGGGGGGACGGGGGAGAGGGGGGGACGGGAGAGAGTGGGGGACGGGGAGAGAGGGGGGGGACGGGGGAGAGAGGGGGGGGACGGGGGAGAGAAGGGGGGGGACGGGGGAGAGAGGGCGGGGACGGGGGAGAGGGGGGGAACGGGGGAGAGGGGGGAACGGGGGAGAGAGGGGGGCGGACGGGGGGAGGGGGGGAACGGGGGAGAGAGGGGGCGGACGGGGGGGAGGGGGGGAACGGGGGAGAGAGGGGGGGGACGGGGAGAGAGGGGGGACGGGGGAGAGAGGGGGGGGGACGGGGAGAGAAGGGGGCGGACGGGGGAGAGAGGGGGGGGACGGGGGAGAGGGGGGGGACGGGGGAGAGGGGGGCGGACGGGGAGAGAGGGGGGGGACGGGGGAGAGAGGGGGGGGACGGGGGAGAGAGGGGGGGGACGGGGGAGAGAGGGGGTGGACGGGGGAGAGAGGGGGTGGACGGGGGAGAGAGGGGGTGGACGGGGGAGAGAGGGGGGTGGACGGGGGAGAGAGGGGGGGACGGGGGAGAGAGGGGGGACGGGGAGAGAGGGGGGACGGGGGAGAGAGGGGGACGGGGGAGAGAGGGGGGGACGGGGGAGAGAGGGGGGACGGGGAGAGGGGGGACGGGGAGAGAGGGGGGACGGGGGAGAGAGGGGGACGGGGGAGAGAGGGGACGGGGAGAGAGGGGACGGGGGAGAGAGGGGGACGGGAGAGAGGGGGACGGGGAGAGGGGGGGAGAGAGGGGGGGACGGGGGAGAGGGGGGGACGGGGGAGAGAGGGGGGGACGGGGGAGAGAGGGGGGGACGGGGGAGAGAGGGGGGGACGGGGGAGAGAGGGGGGGACGGGGAGAGAGGGGGGGACGGGGGAGAGAGGGGGGGACGGGGGAGAGAGGGGGGGACGGGGGAGAGAGGGGGGGGACGGGGGAGAGAGGGGGGGGACGGGGAGAGAGGGGGGGGACGGGGGAGAGAGGGGGGGGACGGGGGAGAGAGGGGGGGACGGGGGAGAGAGGGGGGGACGGGGGAGAGAGGGGGGGACGGGGGAGAGAGGGGGGGGACGGGGCAGAGAGGGGGGCGGACGGGGGAGAGAGGGGGGGGCGGGGAGACGGGGGAGAGGGGGGGCGGACGGGGGAGAGAGGGGGGGGGACGGGGGAGAGGGGGGGGGGAGGGACGGGGGAGAGTGGGGGGAGGGACGGGGGAGAGGGGGGGGGAGGGACGGGGGAGGGGGGGGAGAGAGGGGGGGACGGGGGCGAGTGGGGGGGGACGGGGGAGAGAGGGGGGGACGGGGGAGAGGGGAGGACGGGGGAGAGAGGGGGGGGGACGGGGGAGAGAGGGGGGGACGGGGGAGAGAGGGGGGGACGGGGGAGAGAGGGGGGGGGGAACGGGGGAGAGAGGGGGGGGAACGGGGGAGAGAGGGGGGGGAACGGGGGAGAGAGGGGGGGGAACGGGGGAGAGGAGGGGGGGGGGACGGGTGAGAGAGGGGGGGGAACGGGGGAGAGAGGGGGGGACGGGGGAGAGAGGGGGGGGGACGGGTGAGAGAGGGGGGGGGGAACGGGGGAGAGAGGGGGGGGAACGGGGGAGAGAGGGGGGGGAACGGTGGGAGAGAGGGGGGGGGAACGGGGGAGAGAGGGGGGGGGACGGGTGAGAGAGGGGGGGGAACGGGGGAGAGAGG
>NW_028225182.1:51427451-51503762 GCF_052327205.1 Somniosus microcephalus | reverse complement strand
AGAGAAAATAGAGAGAGAGTGAGAGAGAAAATAGAGAGAGGGAGAGAGAAAATAGAGAGAGTGAGAGAGAAAATAGAGAGAGAGAGAGAGAAAATAGAGAGAGAGAGAGAAAATAGAGAGAGAGTGAGTGAGAAAATAGAGAGAGAGAGAGAAAATAGAGAGAGAGTGAGAGAGAAAATAGAGAGAGAGAGAGAAAATAGAGAGAGAGTGAGTGAGAAAATAGAGAGAGAGAGAGAAAATAGAGAGAGAGTGAGAGAGAAAGTAGAGAGAGAGTGAGAGAGAAAATAGAGAGAGAGAGAGAAAATAGAGAGAGAGTGAGTGAGAAAATAGAGAGAGAGAGAGAAAATAGAGAGAGAGTGAGAGAGTGATTTGTCCAAGATTTAGGAAATTTGTTTATGAAGTCCAGTGTTGTCTGAAAAATAATTAAAGGATATGTTTATAATTTCCAAATGTCAAAAAAAAAATGCGAAAAATTCAACACATCAAGAAACATACTATTCAACAAGCTAAGCCAAACAACCCCAGATTTCAAGGAATTGGATGATCTGTCAAAATTGAGATTAGTCCTAGGAGAAGGAGACAGACCATACCTTGGGGCTAAATATGTAACAACATGTCACAACCTGAGGACTGTTTAAAAGTAAGACTGTTTAAAATTAATATTGAACGTACCAAATGAAGTAGAAAGACTGTTTAAAATTAATATTGTTTAAAAGTAATATTGTATATACCCAACAAATGTCAAATCGATTGACACCTACAGAATGTTGGAAAACTGTACCTTTTTGCTATGTAAGCTTTGGCAATATGGTTCTCTGTAAACTTTCATGCCAATAAAGCATTTGAACTGAACTGAACTGAACTGAGAGAGAAAATAGAGAGAGGGAGAGAGAAAATAGAGAGAGAGTGAGAGAGAAAATAGAGAGAGAGAGAGAGAGAAAATAGAGAGAGTGAGAGAGAAAATAGAGAGAGTGAGAGAAAATAGAGAGAGAGTGAGAGAGAAAATGGAGAGAGAGAGAGAGAAAATAGAGAGAGAGAGTGAGAGAGAAAATAGAGAGAGAGAGAGAGAAAATAGAGAGAGAGTGAGAAAATAGAGAGAGAGTGAGAGAGAAAATAGAGAGAGAGTGAGAGAGAAAATAGAGAGAGTGAGAGAAAATAGAGAGAGAGAGAGAGAAAATAGAGAGAGAGTGAGAGAGAAAATAGAGAGAGAGAGAGAGGACCACCAATGTCCCCCACCCCCCTTTACAAAACCGACAACAGAACCGTGCTTTTATACCTGACCCAAGACCCCCCTCTAGACCACAGTCTGTAGACCAAGAACTGAGAAAGATCATGACGATGCTGAACAGCCTGATAGAAAGCCGGAGAAATTATTAATATTGTTATTTATCATTATCATTATTGTTATCTTATCAGTATTATTACTATTATTAGATAGATATATGTGCATGCCTCATGAAATTTATACTAAATCATCACTTAGCATTATAGAAAATAGTGTTTCCACACTCATCCCACAAAATAGGTCCATTTTATTTCGTTTTATTGAACTATATAAATGCGTTCTTTCCACATAAGCTGCTGGAATATCCAGGGCCTCCGCTCCTCAACTTTTGGGATGAAGAGTACAGACCCTGAATTCCTAAAAGCTATAAAAGACATTGATATAATTGTGTTAACAGAAACATGGTGTCAAAAGGACATGCCGACCCACTGTCCTCCAATGTACCATGAAATCATTGTGCCCTCAGTAAAGAACACTAAAACACGCAAGGGCAGAACCTCCGGGGGAATATTGGTGTGGTATAAGGGAGAACTGGACAAACACATCTCACCGGTAAAACAGGGGAAATCACACGTATGGCTAAAACTAGATAAAAATATAGGAATAGCAAAAAAAGATGTTTACTTATGTGCGATCTACATACCTCCAATAGATTCGCCATATTTCGAAGAGGAGTTATTTGATACTCTCCACATGGAAATCAGCCATTTCCAGGCCCAAGGAAAGGTGATAATATGTGGGGACCTAAATGCAAGGACCGGTTGTGAACCTGACTTCATAGACCCACAGGGAAACAACCATGTGTTTGGCCAGACCCCTTTAGATGTCACACCAGCCATCGCAAATCGGAACAACCTTGATCGTGAAATAAATAAAAGCGGTAGGGAGGTAGTGCAACTCTGCCGAGCCTTAGGCCTGTACATAGTTAATGGTAGGTTCAGAGGGGACTCCCAAGGGAGACTCACATACTCCTCAACTCTTGGGTCTAGTGTGGTGGACTATACAATCACTGACCTGGACCCCTGCGATATCAACGCATTCACTGTCAGGCAACAATCCCCCCTCTCAGACCATAACCAAATAAATGTGTACCTTAAACTTTCTGCCCAAACTACAGACACAAAAAAGGAACACAGTAAGCTACATAAAATAAACCAGACATACAGATGGGCCCCAGACAGTGGAGATAAATTCATCACAGCACTAAATTCACCTGATCTCACAAGTAAAATTTCAAAATTTAAAGAAAATCTATATGAGATCACCAGAGATGGTGTAAACACGGCCATAGAGGATATAAATATGATCTTCCATGAGGCAGCTGTAAAAGCCGACCTCGTGAAACAGAAGAGGAAGCATCACAAAAGACAAAATAAAAATATGAAATGGTTTGACCACGAATGCAAAAATGCCAGAAAAGACCTGAGAAAAATATCAAACCAAAAGCATCGGCAACCAAACAATCCGGACCTACGTACTAGATACAATGAAACCCTCAAAAGATATAAACACACCATTAGGAACAAAACACAAAACTATACCCACAAAATACTCGAAGAAATTGAAAACTCCACCAATCCAAAACAATTCTGGGAAATGTGGAATAACCTGAGTACAACACAATTGCAAGCATTACCAATCCAAGATGGCGACATCTGGAGAACACATTTTGAAAACCTCTACAAAGACATCCCAAAAAACAAAACAAACCCAAGTCAACATCAGGTCACAGAAAAACTCCACACATTAGAAGCAACAATTAAAGACAACCAAAACCCTCTAGACTCCCCAATCACATGGAAAGAACTGGCCACAAAAACAAAATCTCTCCACCTAAAGAAAGCCTGTGGCCCAGACAACATCAAAAATGAAATGCTCAAGTTCAGCAATATGGAGATGCAGGGTGCGGTACTCAAATTATTCAACATCATATTACGTTCAGGCTGTTTTCCCGATATCTGGTGCCAAGGACTAATCTCCCCCATATATAAAAGTGGAAACAAATCAGACCCAAATAACTACCGCGGCATCTGTGTCAACAGTTGTCTAGGGAAGTTATTCTGCAGTATTCTAAATAGTAGATTACTTGATTTTCTTAACAAACATAATATCCTCAGAAAAAACCAAATAGGCTTTCTTCCAAAACACCGCACCACCGACCATATCTATACCCTTCACACCCTCATTGAAAAACATATACACCAAATAAAAAATGGGAAAATATTCGCCTGTTTCATCGACTTCAAGAAAGCCTTTGACTCTATATGGCACGAAGGGCTCTATTATAAACTTCTTCAGTGTGGAATAGGGGGCAAAGTCTATGACCTTATTAAATCAATGTATCTGAAAAACAAATGCGGGGTCAAAATTGGAGACAAACGCACCGATTTCTTCACCCAGAGAAGAGGCGTCCGGCAGGGCTGCAATTTGAGCCCGACCCTGTTCAACATATACATAAATGAATTAGCAGACATGCTGGAGCAAAGCGAGTCACCAGGTCTCCGTCTCCTGGATGGAGAAGTGAAATCCCTGTTCTATGCGGACGACCTGGTTCTGCTGTCTCCCACAGAACAGGGATTACAGCAACAACTAGACCTACTCGACAAATACTGCCAAAATTGGGCTCTAACAGTAAATCTAAAGAAAACCAACATCATGATTTTTCAAAAAAGGCCCAGATGTCAGGAAAACAAATACCAGTTTACCCTCAGTGATACCACTATAGGACACACTATGAGCTACACCTACCTTGGTCTAACTATTACAGCATCAGGGAGCTTCAGCATAGCAGTGAATGCACTAAAAGAAAAAGCCCGAAGAGCCCTATATGCAATAAAAAGAAAATTCTACAACATCCAAATCCCAATCAAAATCTGGCTCAAAATATTTGACAGCATAATCCTGCCCATTGCACTGTACGGTAGTGAAGTATGGGGCCCGCTAAATCACCAAAGCTACACTAAATGGGAAAAACACACAATAGAAGCCCTACATGCAGAATTCTGCCGAAGCATCCTTCGCACCCAAAGAAAAACGCCAACAAATGCATGCAGAGCCGAACTAGGCAGATACCCACTGATAATAAACATCCAAAAACGAGCACTAAACTTCCTAAATCACCTCAAATCTAGCTCCCCAGACACCCTTCATTTCAAAGCCTTTCAGACCCAAGAGCTAAACCCAGAAAAGAGTCCCCTGAGTCAGCTGCTACTGAAACTAAGTACTCAGCCGATCCTGACCAGCCCCAGACCAACACAGCCGTCCAAACACCAATCCGAGTGAACCAAATCATAAAAAAATGCAAAGAAACCTACCTGGAACATTGGAACAAAATAACCGAAAGCCAAAGCAGATTAGAATGTTACCGGGCCCTAAAAAGAGAATATAAACTGGCAGACTACCTCACGACCATCAGAGACACAAAACAGAGACAGACCCTCACCAGGTACAGACTAAGCGACCACCAACTGGAAATTGAAAAAGGCAGATACAAGAAATCCTGGCAGCCTAGAGAGAATAGAATATGCGATCAATGTCTGGCCGGCGAGGTTGAAACAGAAATGCATTTCCTCCTAAAATGCGAAAAATTCAACACATCAAGAAACATATTATTCAACAAGCTAAGCCAAACAACCCCAGATTTCAAGGAATTGGATGACCTGTCAAAATTGAGATTAGTCCTGGGAGAAGGAGACAGACCATACCTTGGGGCCAAATATGTAACAACATGTCACAACCTGAGGACTGTTTAAAATTAAGACTGTTTAAAATTAATATTGAACGTACCAAATGAAGTACAAAGACTGTTTAAAATTAATATTGTTTAAAAGTAATATTGTATGTACCCAACAAATGTCAAATCGATTGACACCTACAGAATGTTGGAAAACTGTACCTTTTTGCTATGTAAGCTTTGGCAATATGGTTCTCTGTAAACTTTCATGCCAATAAAGCATTTGAATTGGAATTGGAATTGGAGTGAGAGAGAAAATAGAGAGAGTGAGTGAGAAAATAGAGAGAGAGTGAGAGAAAATAGAGAGAGAGAGAGAGAAAATAGAGAGAGAGAGAGAGAGAAAATAGAGAGAGAGATTGAGAGAAAATAGAGAGAGTGAGAGAAAATAGAGAGAGAGTGAGAGAGAAAATAGAGAGAGTGAGTGAGAAAATAGAGAGAGTGAGTGAGAAAATAGAGAGAGAGTGAGAGAAAATAGAGAGAGAGAGAGAGAGAGAGAAAAGAGAGAGAGAGAGTGAGAGAAAATAGAGAGAGAGTGAGAGAGAAAATAGAGAGAGAGAGTGAGGGAGAAAATAGAGAGAGAGTGAGAGAGAAAATAGAGAGAGAGTGAGGGAGAAAATAGAGAGTGAGAGAGAGAAAATAGAGAGAGAGAGAGAGAAAATAGAGAGAGAGAGAGAGAGAAAATAGAGAGAGAGAGTGAGAGAGAAAATAGAGAGAGAGTGAGAGAGAAAATAGAGAGAGAGTGAGAGAAAATAGAGAGAGAGAGAGAGAGAAAATAGAGAGAGAGTGAGAGAGAAAATAGAGAGAGGGTGAGGGAGAAAATAGAGAGAGAGAGAGAGAAAATAGAGAGAGAGAGTGAGAGAAAATAGGGAGAGAGAGGGAGAAAATAGAGAGAGAGAGAGAGAGAAAATAGAGAGAGAGTGAGGGAGAAAATAGAGAGAGAGTGAGAGAGAAAGTAGAGAGAGAGTGAGAGAGAAAATAGAGAGAGAGTGGGAGAGAAAATAGAGAGAGAGAGAGAGAGAAAATAGAGAGAGAGTGAGAGAGAAAATAGAGAAGAGTGAGTGAGGGAGAGAGAGTGAGGGAGAAAATAGAGAGAGAGTGAGTGAGAAAATAGAGAGAGAGAGTGAGTTAGTGAGAAAATAGAGAGAGAGAGTGAGGAAGAAAATAGAGAGAGAGAGTGAGTGAGAAAATAGAGAGAGAGAGAAAATAGAGAGAGAGTGAGAGAGAAAATAGAGAGAGAGAGAGAGAAGATAGAGAGAGAGTGAGGGAGAAAATAGAGAGAGAGAGAGAAAATAGAGAGAGAGAGAAAATAGAGAGAGAGTGAGAGAGAAAATAGATAGAGAGTGAGAGAAAATAGAGAGAGTGAGAGAGAAAATAGAGAGAGAGAGAAAATAGAGAGAGAGTGAGAGAGAAAATAGAGGGAGAGAGAGAGAAAATAGAGAGAGTGAGAGAGGAAATAGAGAGAGAGAGAAAATAGAGAGAGTGAGAGAGAAAATAGAGAGAGTGAGAGAGAAATTAGAGAGAGAGTGAGAGAAAATAGAGAGAGAGGGAGGGAGAAAATAGACAGAGAGTGAGAGAGAAAATAGAGAGAGAGAGAGAAAATAGAGGGAGAGTGAGAGAGAAAATAGAGAGCGAGTGAGAGAGAAAATAGAGAGAGAGAGAGAAAATAGAGAGAGAGAGAGAGAGAAAATAGAGAGAGAGTGAGAGAGAAAATAGAGAGAGAGTGAGAGAGAAAATAGAGAGCGAGTGAGAGAGAAAATAGAGAGAGAGAGAGAAAATAGAGAGAGAGAGAGAGAGAGAAAATAGAGAGAGAGTGAGAGAGAAAATAGAGAGAGACAGAGAGAGAAAATAGAAACAAAACTATGGAGGCCGTAGAAAGGCTCAGCAGGCAACACAAAACTCCTAAGGTCCAAAAACCTGATGACACAAAAACAACACACACAAGGACACAGAACCCGTCGGATGCAACCCCACACGAGAACACATCAAAAGCCCCAAACCCCGCTCTTGCCACACAGTCTATCCCAGAAACCCAGCCAACTACCAGCCCTCAGTCGAGCCATGCCAAGACTACGGCTACCCAGTCCCCTCACACAGGAACACAAAAACCATCAGATACCCCCCCAAACGAGGACACACCGAAAGCCTCAAACCCTGCTCCTGCCACACAACATATCCCAGAAACCCAGCCAACAACCAGCCATCAGTCGAGTCTTGCCAAGACTACTGTTACCCAGTCTGAAAAACCAGCCCCTCAGGCAGTCCTGCTGACTGACTCCAACGGAAAGTTTCTGGACCCCCAGAGGCTGTTCCCAGGCCATCAAGTCCTGAAAAAATGGTGCAGCAACACAGACCAAGCAATGAAGATCCTGAACAAAGAATCCCTTGGTAGCCCCAAATGGATTGTGATCCACACAGGCACGAACGACCTACGCACACTACGGGGAGACACTGCTAGGGCAATGAGCAAGATGGCGGAAAAGGCCAGCAGGGAATTCCCCGAGACACAGATCGTGATCTCCACACTACTGCCCAGAAAGGACACCCCAGCCCATATAATCCACAACACCAACAGGGAAATCGACAAGAGATGTTCTGTCCTCCCCAACGTCTACCTGGCCCATCATCCAAACATCAACACAAGGGACCTCTATGACGAAATACATCTACTCAAACAGCGGATGTGGGTCTTCGCAAAAAACCTCAGAAACACTGCCAAAAGACGCAGCCGTCCCACCCCCTCTACCTGGGAGCCCTAACCCAAACAGGACCACCAATGTCCCCCACCCCCCTATACAAAACCAACAACAGAACCGTGTTTTTATACCTGACCCAAGACCCCCCTCTAGACCACAGACTATAGACCAAGAACTGAGAAAGATCATGACGATGATGAACAGCCTGATAGAAAGCCGGAGAGGAATGCACTAAATTATTAATATTGTTATTTATCATTATCATTATTGTTATCTTATCAGTATTATTACTATTATTAGATAGCTATATGTGCATGCCTCATGAAATTTATACTAAATCATCATTTAGCATTATAGAAATTAGTGTTTCCACACTCATCCCACAAAATAGGTCCATTTTATTTCGTTTTTTTTGAACTATATAAATGCGTTCTTTCCACATAAGCTGCTGGAATATCCAGGGCCTCCGCTCCTCAACTTTTGGGATGAAGAGTACAGACCCTGAATTCCTAAAAGCTATAAAAGACATTGATATAATTGTGTTAACAGAAACATGGTGCCAAAAGGACGTGCCGACCCACTGTCCTCCAATGTACCATGAAATCATTGTGCCCTCAGTAAAGAACACTAAAACACGCAAGGGCAGAACCTCCGGGGGAATATTGGTGTGGTATAAGGGAGAACTGGACAAACACATCTCACCGGTAAAACAGGGAAAATCACACGTATGGCTAAAACTAGATAAAAATATAGGAATATCAAAAAAAGATGTTTACTTATGTGCGATCTACATACCTCCAATAGAATCGCCATATTTCGAAGAGGAGTTATTTGATACTCTCCACATGGAAATCAGCCATTTCCAGGCCCAAGGAAAGGTGATAATATGTGGGGACCTAAATGCAAGGACCGGTTGTGAACCTGACTTCATAGACCCACAGGGAAACAACCATGTGTTTGGCCAGACCCCTTTAGATGTCACACCAGCCATCGCAAATCGGAACAACCTTGATCGTGAAATAAATAAAAGCGGTAGGGAGGTAGTGCAACTCTGCCGAGCCTTAGGCCTGTACATAGTTAACGGTAGGTTCAGAGGGGACTCCCTAGGGAGACTCACATACTCCTCAACTCTTGGGTCTAGTGTGGTGGACTATACAATCACTGACCTGGACCCCTGCGATATCAACTCATTCACTGTCAGGCAGCAATCCCCCCTCTCAGACCATAACCAAATAAATATGTACCTTAAACTATCTGCCCAAAATACAGACACAAAAAAGGAACCCAGTAAGCTCCATAAAATAAACCAGACATACAGATGGGCCCCAGACAGTGGAGAAAAATTCATCACAGCACTAAAGTCACCTGATCTCACAAGTAAAATATCAAAATTTAAAGAAAACCCATACGAGATCACCAGAGATGGTGTAAACATGGCCATAGAGGATATAAATATGATCTTCCATGAGGCAGCTGTAAAAGCCGACCTTGTGAAACAGAAGAGGAAGCGTCACAAAAGACAAAATAAAAATAAGAAATGGTTTGACCACGAATGCAAAAATGCCAGAAAAGACCTGAGAAAAATATCAAACCAAAAGCATCGCCATCCAAACAATCCGGACCTACGTACTAGATACAATGAAACCCTCAAAAGATATAAACACACCATTAGGAACAAAACACAAAACTATACCCACAAAATACTCGAAGAAATTGAAAACTCCACCAATCCAAAACAATTCTGGGAAATGTGGAATAACCTGAGTACAACACAATTGCAAGCATTACCAATCCAAGATGGCGACATCTGGAGAACACATTTTGAAAACCTCTACAAAGACATCCCAAAAAACAAAACAAACCCAAGTCAACATCAGGTCACAGAAAAACTCCACACATTAGAAGCAACAATTAAAGACAACCAAAACCCTCTAGACTCCCCAATCACATGGAAAGAACTGGCCACAAAAACAAAATTTCTCCACCTAAAGAAAGCCTGTGGCCCAGACAACATCAAAAATGAAATGCTCAAGTTCAGCAATATGGAGATGCAGGGTGCGGTACTCAAATTATTCAACATCATATTACGTTCAGGCTGTTTTCCCGATATCTGGTGCCAAGGACTAATCTCCCCCATATATAAAAGTGGAAACAAATCAGACCCAAATAACTACCGCGGCATCTGTGTCAACAGTTGTCTAGGGAAGTTATTCTGCAGTATTCTAAATAGTAGATTACTTGATTTTCTTAACAAACATAATATCCTCAGAAAAAACCAAATAGGCTTTCTTCCAAAACACCGCACCGCCGACCATATCTATACCCTTCACACCCTCATTGAAAAACATATACACCAAACAAAAAATGGGAAAATATTCGCCTGTTTCATCGACTTCAAGAAAGCCTTTGACTCTATATGGCACGAAGGGCTCTATTATAAACTTCTTCAGTGTGGAATAGGGGGCAAAGTCTATGACCTTATTAAATCAATGTATCTGAAAAACAAATGCGGGGTCAAAATTGGAGACAAACGCACCGATTTCTTCACCCAGAGAAGAGGTGTCCGGCAGGGCTGCAATTTGAGCCCGACCCTGTTCAACATATACATAAATGAATTAGCAGACATGCTGGAGCAAAGCGAGTCACCAGGTCTCCGTCTCCTGGATGGAGAAGTGAAATCCCTGTTCTATGCGGACGACCTGGTCCTGCTGTCTCCCACTGAACAGGGATTACAGCAACAACTAGACCTACTCGACAAATACTGCCAAAATTGGGCTCTAACAGTAAATCTAAAAAAAACCAACATCATGATTTTTCAAAAAAGGCCCAGATGTCAGGAAAACAAATACCAGTTTACCCTCAGTGATACCACTATAGGACACACTATGAGCTACACCTACCTTGGTCTAACTATTACAGCATCAGGGAGCTTCAACATAGCAGTGAATGCACTAAAAGAAAAAGCCCGAAGAGCCCTATATGCAATAAAAAGAAAATTCTACAACATCCAAATCCCAATCAAAATCTGGCTCAAAATATTTGACAGCATAATCCTGCCCATTGCACTGTACGGTAGTGAAGTATGGGGCCCGCTAAATCACCAAAGCTACACCAAATGGGAAAAACACACAATAGAAGCCCTACATGCAGAATTCTGCCGAAGCATCCTTCGCATCCAAAGAAAAACGCCAACAAATGCATGCAGAGCCGAACTAGGCAGATACCCACTGATAATAAACATCCAAAAACGAGCACTAAACTTCCTAAATCACCTCAAATCTAGCTCCCCAGACACCCTTCATTTCAAAGCATTTCAGACCCAAGAGCTAAACCCAGAAAAGAGTCCCCTGAGTCAGCTGCTACTGAAACTAAGTACTCAGCCGGACCCTGACCAACCCCAGACCAACACAGCCGTCCAAACACCAATCCGAGTGAACCAAATCATTAAACAATGCAAAGAAACCTACCTGGAACATTGGAACAAAATAACCGAAAGCCAAAGCAGATTAGAATGTTACCGGGCCCTAAAAAGAGAATATAAACTGGCAGACTACCTCACGACCATCAGAGACACAAAACAGAGACAGACCCTCACCAGGTACAGACTAAGCGACCACCAACTGGAAATTGAAAAAGGCAGATACAAGAAATCCTGGCAGCCTAGAGAGAATAGAATATGCGATCAATGTCTGGCCGGCGAGGTTGAAACAGAAATGCATTTCCTCCTAAAATGCGAAAAATTCAACACATCAAGAAACATATTATTCAACAAGCTAAGCCAAACAACCCCAGATTTCAAGGAATTGGATGACCTGTCAAAATTGAGATTAGTCCTGGGAGAAGGAGACAGACCATACCTTGGGGCCAAATATGTAACAACATGTCACAACCTGAGGACTGTTTAAAATTAAGACTGTTTAAAATTAATATTGAACGTACCAAATGAAGTACAAAGACTGTTTAAAATTAATCTTGTTTAAAAGTAATATTGTATGTACCCAACAAATGTCAAATCGATTGACACCTACAAAATGTTTGAAAATATACCTTTTTGCTATGTAAGCTTTGGCAATATGGTTCTCTGTAAACTTTCATGCCAATAAAGCATTTGAATTTGAATTTGAGAGAAAATAGAGAGAGAGAAAATAGAGAGACAGTGAGTGAGAAAATAGAGAGAGAGTGAGAGAGAAAATAGAGAGAGAGTGAGAGAGAAAATAGAGAGAGAGTGAGAGAGAAAATAGAGAGAGAGTGAGAGAGAAAATAGAGAGAGAGTGAGGGAGAAAATAGACAGTGAGAGAGAAAATAGAGAGAGAGAGAGAAAATAGAGGGAGAGTGAGAGAGAAAATAGAGAGAGAGTGAGAGAGAAAATAGAGAGAGAGTGAGAGAGAAAAGAGAGAGAGAGTGAGTGAGAAAATAGAGAGAGAGAGAGAGAAAATCGAGAGAGTGAGAGAGAAAATAGAGAGAGAGAGAAAATAGAGAGAGAGTGAGAGAGAAAATAGAGAGAGAGAGAAAATCGAGAGAGTGAGAGAGAAAATAGAGAGAGAGAGAGAGAGAAAATAGAGAGAGAGAGAGAAAATAGAGAGAGAGAGAGAGAAAATAGAGAGAGAGTGAGAGAGAAAATAGAGAGAGAGAGAGAAAATAGAGAGAGTGAGAGAGAAAATAGAGAGAGAGAGAGAGAGAAAATAGAGAGAGAGAGAGAGAGAAAATAGAGAGAGAGAGAGAAAATCGAGAGAGAGAAAATAGAGAGAGAGTGAGTGAGGGAGAGAGAGTGAGAGAGAAAATAGAGAGAGAGAGAGAGAGAAAATAGAGAGAGAGTGAGAGAGAAAATAGAGAGATAGAGAAAATAGAGAGAGAGTGAGAGAGAAAATAGAGAGAGAGTGAGAGAAAATAGAGAGAGTGAGAGAAAATAGAGAGTGAGAGAGAAAATAGAGAGAGAGTGAGAGAGAAAATAGAGAGAGTGAGGGAGAAAATAGAGAGAGAGTGAGAGAAAATAGAGAGAGAGTGAGAGAGAAAATAGAGAGAGAGTGAGAGAGAAAATAGAGAGAGAGTGAGAGAGAAAATAGAGAGAGAGAGAGAGAGACAATTCTGGGAAATGTGGAATAACCTGAGTACAACACAATTGCAAGCATTACCAATCCAAGATGGCGACATCTGGAGAACACATTTTGAAAACCTCTACAAAGACATCCCAATAAACGAAACAAACCCAAGTCAACATCAGGTCACAGAAAAACTCCACACATTAGAAGCAACAATTAAAGACAACCAAAACCCTCTAGACTCCCCAATCACATGGAAAGAACTGGCCACAAAAACAAAATCTCTCCACCTAAAGAAAGCCTGTGGCCCAGACAACATCAAAAATGAAATGCTCAAGTTCAGCAATATGGAGATGCAGGGTGCGGTACTCAAATTATTCAACATCATATTACGTTCAGGCTGTTTTCCCGATATCTGGTGCCAAGGACTAATCTCCCCCATATATAAAAGTGGAAACAAATCAGACCCAAATAACTACCGCGGCATCTGTGTCAACAGTTGTCTAGGGAAGTTATTCTGCAGTATTCTAAATAGTAGATTACTTGATTTTCTTAACAAACATAATATCCTCAGAAAAAACCAAATAGGCTTTCTTCCAAAACACCGCACCGCCGACCATATCTATACCCTTCACACCCTCATTGAAAAACATATACACCAAACAAAAAATGGGAAAATATTCGCCTGTTTCATCGACTTCAAGAAAGCCTTTGACTCTATATGGCACGAAGGGCTCTATTATAAACTTCTTCAGTGTGGAATAGGGGGCAAAGTCTATGACCTTATTAAATCAATGTATCTGAAAAACAAATGCGGGGTCAAAATTGGAGACAAACGCACCGATTTCTTCACCCAGAGAAGAGGCGTCCGGCAGGGCTGCAATTTGAGCCCGACCCTGTTCAACATATACATAAATGAATTAGCAGACATGCTGGAGCAAAGCGAGTCACCAGGTCTCCGTCTCCTGGATGGAGAAGTGAAATCCCTGTTCTATGCGGACGACCTGGTTCTGCTGTCTCCCACAGAACAGGGATTACAGCAACAACTAGACCTACTCGACAAATACTGCCAAAATTGGGCTCTAACAGTAAATCTAAAAAAAACCAACATCATGATTTTTCAAAAAAGGCCCAGATGTCAGGAAAACAAATACCAGTTTACCCTCAGTGATACCACTATAGGACACACTATGAGCTACACCTACCTTGGTCTAACTATTACAGCATCAGGGAGCTTCAGCATAGCAGTGAATGCACTAAAAGAAAAAGCCCGAAGAGCCCTATATGCAATAAAAAGAAAATTCTACAACATCCAAATCCCAATCAAAATCTGGCTCAAAATATTTGACAGCATAATCCTGCCCATTGCACTGTACGGTAGTGAAGTATGGGGCCCGCTAAATCACCAAAGCTACACTAAATGGGAAAAACACACAATAGAAGCCCTACATGCAGAATTCTGCCGAAGCATCCTTCGCACCCAAAGAAAAACGCCAACAAATGCATGCAGAGCCGAACTAGGCAGATACCCACTGATAATAAACATCCAAAAACGAGCACTAAACTTCCTAAATCACCTCAAATCTAGCTCCCCAGACACCCTTCATTTCAAAGCCTTTCAGACCCAAGAGCTAAACCCAGAAAAGAGTCCCCTGAGTCAGCTGCTACTGAAACTAAGTACTCAGCCGGACCCTGACCAGCCCCAGACCAACACAGCCGTCCAAACACCAATCCGAGTGAACCAAATCATAAAAAAATGCAAAGAAACCTACCTGGAACATTGGAACAAAATAACCGAAAGCCAAAGCAGATTAGAATGTTACCGGGCCCTAAAAAGAGAATATAAACTGGCAGACTACCTCACGACCATCAGAGACACAAAACAGAGACAGACCCTCACCAGGTACAGACTAAGCGACCACCAACTGGAAATTGAAAAAGGCAGATACAAGAAATCCTGGCAGCCTAGAGAGAATAGAATATGCGATCAATGTCTGGCTGGCGAGGTTGAAACAGAAATGCATTTCCTCCTAAAATGCGAAAAATTCAACACATCAAGAAACATATTATTCAACAAGCTAAGCCAAACAACCCCAGATTTCAAGGAATTGGATGACCTGTCAAAATTGAGATTAGTCCTGGGAGAAGGAGACAGACCATACCTTGGGGCCAAACATGTAACAACATGTCACAACCTGAGGACTGTTTAAAAGTAAGACTGTTTAAAATTAATATTGAACGTACCAAATGAAGTAGAAAGACTGTTTAAAATTAATATTGTTTAAAAGTAATATTGTATGTACCCAACAAATGTCAAATCGATTGACACCTACAGAATGTTGGAAAACTGTACCTTTTTGCAATGTAAGCTTTGGCAATATGGATCTCTGTAAACTTTCATGCCAATAAAGCATTTGAATTGGAATTGGAATTGGAAATTGGAATTGGAGAAAATAGAGAGAGAGAGAGAAAATAGAGAGAGAGTGAATGAGACAATAGAGAGAGAGAGAGAAAATAGAGAGAGAGAGAGAGAGAAAATAGAGAGAGAGAGAGGGAGAAAATAGAGAGAGAGTGAGAGAGAAAATAGAGAGAGAGTGAGGGAGAAAATAGAGAGAGAGTGAGAGAGAAAATAGAGAGAAAGTGAGGGAGAAAATAGAGAGAGAGAGAGAGAGAAAATAGAGAGAGTGAGGAAGAAAATAGAGAGAGAGTGAGAAAATAGAGAGAAAGTGAGGGAGAAAATAGAGAGAGAGAGAGAGAGAAAATAGAGAGAGAGAGTGAGAAAATAGAGAGAGTGAGAAAATAGAGAGAGATTGAGAGAGAAAATAGAGAGAGAGAGAAAATAGAGAGAGAGAGAGAGAAAATAGAGAGAGAGTGAGAGAGAAAATAGAGAGAGAGAGAGAGAGAAAATAGAGAGAGAGAGAGAGAAAATAGAGAGTGAGAGAGAAAATAGAGAGAGAGTGAGATAGAAAATAGAGAGAGAGTGAGAGAGAAAATAAGTACTCAGCCGGACCCTGACCAGCCCCAGACCAACACAGCCGTCCAAACACCAATCCGAGTGAACCAAATCATTAAACAATGCAAAGAAACCTACCTGGAACATTGGAACAAAATAACCGAAAGCCAAAGCAGATTAGAATGTTACCGGGCCCTAAAAAGAGAATATAAACTGGCAGACTACCTCACGACCATCAGAGACACAAAACAGAGACAGACCCTCACCAGATACAGACTAAGCGACCACCAACTGGAAATTGAAAAAGGCAGATACAAGAAATCCTGGCAGCCTAGAGAGAATAGAATATGCGATCAATGTCTGGCCGGCGAGGTTGAAACAGAAATGCATTTCCTCCTAAAATGCGAAAAATTCAACACATCAAGAAACATATTATTCAACAAGCTAAGCCAAACAACCCCAGATTTCAAGGAATTGGATGACCTGTCAAAATTGAGATTAGTCCTGGGAGAAGGAGACAGACCATACCTTGGGGCCAAATATGTAACAACATGTCACAACCTGAGGACTGTTTAAAATTAAGACTGTTTAAAATTAATATTGAACGTACCAAATGAAGTACAAAGACTGTTTAAAATTAATATTGTTTAAAAGTAATATTGTATGTACCCAACAAATGTCAAATCGATTGACACCTACAGAATGTTGGAAAACTGTACCTCTTTGCTATGTAAGCTTTGGCAATATGGTTCTCTGTAAACTTTCATGCCAATAAAGCATTTGAATTGGAATTGGAATTGGAGTGAGAGAGAAAATAGAGAGAGTGAGTGAGAAAATAGAGAGAGAGTGAGAGAAAATAGAGAGAGAGAGAGAGAGAGAGAAAATAGAGAGAGAGAGTGAGAGAAAATAGAGAGAGAGTGAGAGAAAATAGAGAGAGAGAGTGAGAGAGAAAATAGAGAGAGAGAGTGAGTGAGAAAATAGAGAGAGAGAGTGAGAGAAAATAGAGAGAGAGAGAGTGAGAGAGAAAATACAGAGAGAGAGTGAGAGAGAAAATAGAGAGAGAGAGTGAGGGAGAAAATAGAGAGAGAGTGAGAGAGAAAATAGAGAGAGAGTGAGGGAGAAAATAGAGAGTGAGAGAGAGAAAATAGAGAGAGTGAGAGAGAAAATAGAGAGAGAGAGAGAGAAAATAGAGAGAGAGAGTGAGAGAGAAAATAGAGAGAGAGTGAGAGAGAAAATAGAGAGAGAGTGAGAGAGAAAATAGAGAGAGAGTGAGAGAAAATAGAGAGAGAGAGAGAGAGAGAAAATAGAGAGAGAGTGAGAGAGAAAATAGAGAGAGGGTGAGGGAGAAAATAGAGAGAGAGAGAGAGAAAATAGAGAGAGAGAGTGAGAGAAAATAGAGAGAGAGAGGGAGAAAATAGAGAGAGAGAGAGAGAGAAAATAGAGAGAGAGTGAGGGAGAAAATAGAGAGAGAGTGAGAGAGAAAGTAGAGAGAGAGAGAGAGAAAATAGAGAGAGAGTGGGAGAGAAAATAGAGAGAGAGAGAGAGAGAGAAAATAGAGAGAGAGTGAGAGAGAAAATAGAGAAGAGTGAGTGAGAAAATAGAGAGAGAGTGAGTGAGAAAATAGAGTGGGAGAGTGAGTTAGTGAGAAAATAGAGAGAGAGAGTGAGGAAGAAAATAGAGAGAGAGAGAAAATAGAGAGAGTGAGAGAGAAAATAGAGAGAGAGAGAGAGAAGATAGAGAGAGAGTGAGAGAGAAAATAGAGAGAGAGAGAGAGAGAAAATAGAGAGAGTGAGGGAGAAAATAGAGAGAGAGAGAGAAAATAGAGAGAGAGAGAAAATAGAGAGAGAGTGAGAGAGAAAATAGAGAGAGAGTGAGAGAGAAAATAGAGAGAGAGAGAAAATAGAGAGAGAGTGAGAGAGAAAATAGATAGAGAGTGAGAGAAAATAGAGAGAGTGAGAGAGAAAATAGAGAGAGAGAGAAAATAGAGAGAGAGTGAGAGAGAAAATAGAGGGAGAGAGAGAGAAAATAGAGAGAGTGAGAGAGGAAATAGAGAGAGAGAGAAAATAGAGAGAGTGAGAGAAAATAGAGAGAGTGAGAGAGAAATTAGAGAGAGAGTGAGAGAAAATAGAGAGAGAGGGAGGGAGAAAATAGACAGAGAGTGAGAGAGAAAATAGAGAGAGAGAGAGAAAATAGAGGGAGAGTGAGAGAGAAAATAGAGAGAGAGTGAGAGAGAAAATAGAGAGAGAGAGAGAGAAAATAGAGAGAGAGTGAGAGAGAAAATAGAGAGAGAGTGAGAGAGAAAATAGAGAGAGAGTGAGGGAGAAAATAGACAGAGAGTGAGAGAGAAAATAGAGAGAGAGAGAGAAAATAGAGGGAGAGTGAGAGAGAAAATAGAGAGAGAGTGAGAGAGAAAATAGAGAGAGAGTGAGAGAGAAAAGAGAGAGAGAGTGAGTGAGAAAATAGAGGGAGAGAGAGAGAGAAAATCGAGAGAGTGAGAGAGAAAATAGAGAGAGAGAGAGAAAATAGAGAGAGAGTGAGAGAGAAAATAGAGAGAGAGAGAAAATCGAGAGAGTGAGAGAGAAAATAGAGAGAGAGAGAGAAAATAGAGAGAGAGAGAAAATAGAGAGAGAGAGAGAAAAAATAGAGAGAGAGTGAGAGAGAAAATAGAGAGAGGGTGAGAGAGAAAATAGAGAGAGAGAGAGAAAATAGAGAGAGAGTGAGTGAGGGAGAGAGAGTGAGAGAGAAAATAGAGAGAGATAGAGAGAGAAAATAGAGAGAGAGTGAGAGAGAAAATAGAGAGATAGAGAAAATAGAGAGAGAGTGAGAGAGAAAATAGAGAGAGAGTGAGAGAAAATAGAGAGAGTGAGAGAGAAAATAGAGAGTGAGAGAGAAAATAGAGAGAGAGTGAGAGAGAAAATAGAGAGAGTGAGGGAGAAAATAGAGAGAGAGTGAGAGAAAATAGAGAGAGAGTGAGAGAGAAATTTTGGGAGAGAGGGGAATATTGGTGTGGTATAAGGGAGAACTGGACAAACACATCTCACCGGTAAAACAGGGGAAATCACACGTATGGCTAAAACTAGATAAAAATATAGGAATAGCAAAAAAAGATGTTTACTTATGTGCGATCTACATACCTCCAATAGATTCGCCATATTTCGAAGAGGAGTTATTTGATACTCTCCACATGGAAATCAGCCATTTCCAGGCCCAAGGAAAGGTGATAATATGTGGGGACCTAAATGCAAGGACCGGTTGTGAACCTGACTTCATAGACCCACAGGGAAACAACCATGTGTTTGGCCAGACCCCTTTAGATGTCACACCAGCCATCGCAAATCGGAACAACCTTGATCGTGAAATAAATAAAAGCGGTAGGGAGGTAGTGCAACTCTGCCGAGCCTTAGGCCTGTACATAGTTAATGGTAGGTTCAGAGGGGACTCCCTAGGGAGACTCACATACTCCTCAACTCTTGGGTCTAGTGTGGTGGACTATACAATCACTGACCTGGACCCCTGCGATATCAACGCATTCACTGTCAGGCAGCAATCCCCCCTCTCAGACCATAACCAAATAAATGTGTACCTTAAACTTTCTGCCCAAACTACAGACACAAAAAAGGAACACAGTAAGCTACATAAAATAAACCAGACATACAGATGGGCCCCAGACAGTGGAGATAAATTCATCACAGCACTAAATTCACCTGATCTCACAAGTAACATTTCAAAATTTAAAGAAAATCTATATGAGATCACCAGAGATGGTGTAAACACGGCCATAGAGGATATAAATATGATCTTCCATGAGGCAGCTGTAAAAGCCGACCTCGTGAAACAGAAGAGGAAGCATCACAAAAGACAAAATAAAAATATGAAATGGTTTGACCACGAATGCAAAAATGCCAGAAAAGACCTGAGAAAAATATCAAACCAAAAGCATCGGCAACCAAACAATCCGGACCTACGTACTAGATACAATGAAACCCTCAAAAGATATAAACACACCATTAGGAACAAAACACAAAACTATACCCACAAAATACTCGAAGAAATTGAAAACTCCACCAATCCAAAACAATTCTGGGAAATGTGGAATAACCTGAGTACAACACAATTGCAAGCATTACCAATCCAAGATGGCGACATCTGGAGAACACATTTTGAAAACCTCTACAAAGACATCCCAAAAAACAAAACAAACCCAAGTCAACATCAGGTCACAGAAAAACTCCACACATTAGAAGCAACAATTAAAGACAACCAAAACCCTCTAGACTCCCCAATCACATGGAAAGAACTGGCCACAAAAACAAAATCTCTCCACCTAAAGAAAGCCTGTGGCCCAGACAACATCAAAAATGAAATGCTAAAGTTCAGCAATATGGAGATGCAGGGTGCGATACTCAAACTATTCAACATCATATTACGCTCAGGCTGTTTTCCCGATATCTGGTGCCAAGGACTAATCTCCCCCATATATAAAAGTGGAAACAAATCAGACCCAAATAACTACCGCGGCATCTGTGTCAACAGTTGTCTAGGGAAATTATTCTGCAGTATTCTAAATAGTAGATTACTTGATTTTCTTAACAAACATAATATCCTCAGAAAAAACCAAATAGGCTTTCTTCCAAAACACCGCACCGCCGACCATATCTATACCCTTCACACCCTCATTGAAAAACATAAACACCAAACAAAAAATGGGAAAATATTCGCCTGTTTCATCGACTTCAAGAAAGCCTTTGACTCTATATGGCACGAAGGGCTCTATTATAAACTTCTTCAGTGTGGAATAGGGGGCAAAGTCTATGACCTTATTAAATCAATGTATCTGAAAAACAAATGCGGGGTCAAAATTGGAGACAAACGCACCGATTTCTTCACCCAGAGAAGAGGCGTCCGGCAGGGCTGCAATTTGAGCCCGACCCTGTTCAACATATACATAAATGAATTAGCAGACATGCTGGAGCAAAGCGAGTCACCAGGTCTCCGTCTCCTGGATGGAGAAGTGAAGTCCCTGTTCTATGCGGACGACCTGGTTCTGCTGTCTCCCACAGAACAGGGATTACAGCAACAACTAGACCTACTCGACAAATACTGCCAAAATTGGGCTCTAACAGTAAATCTAAAGAAAACCAACATCATGATTTTTCAGAAAAGACCCAGATGTCAGGAAAACAAATACCAGTTTACCCTCAGTGATACCACTATAGGACACACTATGAGCTACACCTACCTTGGTCTAACTATTACAGCATCAGGGAGCTTCAGCATAGCAGTGAATGCACTAAAAGAAAAAGCCCGAAGAGCCCTATATGCAATAAAAAGAAAATTCTACAACATCCAAATCCCAATCAAAATCTGGCTCAAAATTTTTGACAGCATAATCCTGCCCATTGCACTGTACGGTAGTGAAGTATGGGGCCCGCTAAATCACCAAAGCTACACTAAATGGGAAAAACACACAATAGAAGCCCTACATGCAGAATTCTGCCGAAGCATCCTTCGCACCCAAAGAAAAACGCCAACAAATGCATGCAGAGCCGAACTAGGCAGATACCCACTGATAATAAACATCCAAAAACGAGCACTAAACTTCCTAAATCACCTCAAATCTAGCTCCCCAGACACCCTTCATTTCAAAGCCTTTCAGACCCAAGAGCTAAACCCAGAAAAGAGTCCCCTGAGTCAGCTGCTACTGAAACTAAGTACTCAGCCGGACCCTGACCAGCCCCAGACCAACACAGCCGTCCAAACACCAATCCGAGTGAACCAAATCACTAAAAAATGCAAAGAAACCTACCTGGAACATTGGAACAAAATAACCGAAAGCCAAAGCAGATTAGAATGTTACCGGGCCCTAAAAAGAGAATATAAACTGGCAGACTACCTCACGACCATCAGAGACACAAAACAGAGACAGACCCTCACCAGGTACAGACTAAGCGACCACCAACTGGAAATTGAAAAAGGCAGATACAAGAAATCCTGGCAGCCTAGAGAGAATAGAATATGCGATCAATGTCTGGCTGGCGAGGTTGAAACAGAAATGCATTTCCTCCTAAAATGCGAAAAATTCAACACATCAAGAAACATATTATTCAACAAGCTAAGCCAAACAACCCCAGATTTCAAGGAATTGGATGATCTGTCAAAATTGAGATTAGTCCTAGGAGAAGGAGACAGACCATACCTTGGGGCTAAATATGTAACAACATGTCACAACCTGAGGACTGTTTAAAAGTAAGACTGTTTAAAATTAATATTGAACGTACCAAATGAAGTAGAAAGACTGTTTAAAATTAATATTGTTTAAAAGTAATATTGTATATACCCAACAAATGTCAAATCGATTGACACCTACAGAATGTTGGAAAACCGTACCTTTTTGCTATGTAAGCTTTGGCAATATGGTTCTCTGTAAACTTTCATGCCAATAAAGCATTTGAACTGAACTGAACTGAGAAAAGAGAGAGAGAGTGAGAGAGAAAATAGAGAGAGTGAGAGAGAGAACATAGAGAGAGTGAGTGAGAAAATAGAGAGAGAGAGCAGAGCCCGAGCAGCAACCGGAGCACGGAGCCTGAAGCCGGAGAAAGGCCCGAGGAACCGGGCCGAGCGAGGCACCGGAGAGAAGGAGAGCGAGCAGCAACAGGAGTCGACCCAGACCGGGAGGAACGGCCCGAGCCAGTCAAAGAGGCGAGTGGAGAGGTAGGGGTGCCGGATCGGGTCGGGCCTGGAGAGCGAGCAAGCCCGGGGCCTGAAATCCGAGAAACTCCGGGGTCGGAGAGACTCGGCCGGGCCGGGACTGCACAGCCGAGCCGAGGGGCTGGGACCAGGGCAGAGGCCCGGAGAGCGAGCAAGCCCGGGGCCTGAAAACCGAGAAACTCCGGGATCGGAGAAACTCGGACAAACACCGGGCCGGGCGGGGACCAGGGCAGAAGCCCGGAGAGAGAGCAAGCCCGGGGCCCGAAACCCGAGAAACTCCGGGGTCGGAGAAACTCGGACAAACACCGGGCCGGGACGGGACTGCACAGCCGAGCCGAGGGGCTGGGACCAGAGCAGAAACAGCCTGAGACCGACGCGAGGAGAGAGAGGAAAACTCCGGGTCCGGAGGAAAAAAGCTATACCTAGATCTACCTAAATTTAGTTAACCTAGAAAAAGAACAACAAACCCGAAGAAAAAAAAAAAAAAAGAAAAAAGAAAAAAAAAAAAGAAAGAAAAAAAAAGGAATAGAAACCAGAGAGAAACGATAAACAACCCGAACCAGGAACCTGTGAGAGAGAGAGAGAGAAACTTTTAAGAGCAGCTATATCAAAGATGAACCCCTGAAAAACTCTCAATTTTGGACCTAAAAGTGGGATAAGGTGGAACACGACACAAAAAAGAGAAAAAAAGTTATCTACCTGAGACAAAACAAACGACTACAATGAGCAGGGAAATGAAATATCCTGAGCAATGCACAAAAAATAAAGCAAAGGAAAAACACAAGGACATAACACTAAAAAGTAACCCAGAGGTCCTCTACGTTGACTATACCACACACAAAGGGATTAAGACGAAGAACAACCTCATATTCTACACCGACTCCATTCCCTCATGGAAGGAGACTTTACAAAAATACTACGCATACGTCTCCAGCGAAGGTATTGGCAGTGGAGGCAGACTGAAAATATGTAAAGATGGAAATCTAGATAAAGATGACCCCCTGCTAACCATAAGCTACTACAACAAAAAAGGAAAGATCATGATACAGGGGAATGTAGAAAGTCTGGACTCCTTCGAAAAGGAATTCCCCCAGCTGAAAACTAAGGCAGACACAAATAGGACCAATGGACAGGAGGCAAAAGAGAATCGAACAGAGGATGATGAGAGCCAAGCGGAGGAAGAAGAAGAGAGTCCAGCAGAGACACACACCTCCCTGACCATCTCCACCCCCCCCACACCTCTCAACGCAAACAAACTGCTGAAAGAGAGTCTGTCCAAACTAGAACTCGAATTCAACGAATACAGAGAAACACAGACCAAGAACTGGACGGAGGAATTCAAACAGCTGAAAATGGAAAACGAGTCCACCATCCACAATCTGAGAAAGACCGTAGAGGAACAAATAAATAAGATCCAAGAACTCCATACCCAACTAAACAAAATGACGGAGGCCGTAGAAAGGCTCAGCAGGCAACACAAACCTCTTAAGGTCCAAAAAACAACACACACAAGGACACAGAACCCGTCGGATGCCACCCCACACGAGGACACACCGAAAGCCACAAACCCCGCTCCTGCCACACAGCTCACCACAGAAACCCAGCCAACAACCAGCCCTCAGTCGAGTCCTGCCCAGACTACCGCTACCCAGTCCTCACACACAGGGACGCAGAACCCGTCAGATGCCCCCCCACACGAGGACACACCGAAAGCCTCAAACCCCGCTCCTGCCACACAACATATCCCAGAAACCCAGCCAACAACCAGCCATCAGTCGAGTCCTGCCCAGACTACTGCTACCCAGTCTGAAAAACCAGCCCCTCAGGCGGTCCTGCTGACCGACTCCAACGGAAAGTTTCTGGACCCCCAGAGGCTGTTCCCAGGTCATCAAGTCCTGAAAAAATGGTGCAGCAACACAGAACATGCAATGAAGATCCTGAACAAAGAATCCCTTGGAAGCCCCAAATGGCTTGTGATCCACACAGGCACAAACGACCTACGCACCCTACGGGAAGGCACTGCTAGGGCGGTGAGCAGGATGGCGGAAAAGGCCAGCAAGGAATTCCCCGAGGCGCGGATCGTGATCTCCACACTACTGCCCAGAAAGGACACCCCAGCCTATATAATCCACAACACCAACAGGGAGATCGACACGAGATGTTCTGTCTTCCCCAACGTCTACCTGGCCCATCATCCAAACATCAACACAAGGGACCTCTATGACGAAATACATCTACTCAAACAGCGGATGTGGGTCTTTGCAAAAAACCTCATAAACACTGCCAAAAGACGCAGCCCTCCCACCCCCTCTACCATTGGGAGCCGTAACCCAAACAGGACCACCAATGTCCCCCACCCCCCTTTACAAAACCAACAACAGAACCCAAGACCCCCCTCTAGACCACAGACTGTAGACCAAGAACTGAGAAAGATCATGACGATGCTGAACAGCCTGATAGAAAGCCGGAGAAATTATTAATATTGTTATTTATCATTATCATTATTGTTATCTTATCAGTATTATTACTACTATTAGATAGATATATGTGCATGCCTCATGAAATTTATACTAAATCATCATTTAGCATTATAGAAAATAGTGTTTCCACACTCATCCCACAAAATAGGTCCATTTTATTTCGTTTTATTGAACTATATAAATGCGTTCTTTCCACATAAGCTGCTGGAATATCCAGGGCCTCCGCTCCTCAACTTTTGGGATGAAGAGTACAGACCCTGAATTCCTAAAAGCTATAAAAGACATTGATATAATTGTGTTAACAGAAACATGGTGCCAAAAGGACATGCCGACCCACTGTCCCCCAATGTACCATGAAATTATTGTGCCTTCAGTAAAGAACATTAAGACACGCAAGGGCAGAACCTCCGGGGGAATCCTGGTGTGGTATAAAGGAGAACTGAACAAACACATCTCACCGATAAAACAGGGAAAATCACACGTATGGCTAAAATTAGATAAACATATAGGAATAGAAAAAAACGATGTTTACTTATGTGCGATCTACATACCTCCAATAGAATCGCCATATTTTGAAGAGGAGATATTTGACACTCTCCACATGGAAATCAGCCATTTCCAGGCCCAAGGAAAGGTGCTACTATGTGGGGACCTAAATGCAAGGACAGGATGTGAACCTGACTTCATAGACCCACAGGGCAACAACCATGTGTTTGGCCAGACCCCTCTATATGTCACACCAGCCATCGCAAACCGAAACAACCTCGATTGTGAAATAAATAAAAGCGGTAGGGAGGTAGTGCAACTCTGCCGAGCCTTAGGCCTGTACATAGTTAACGGTAGGTTCAGAGGGGACTCCTTAGGGAGACTCACATATTCCTCAACTCTTGGGTCTAGTGTGGTGGATTATACAATCACTGACCTGGACCCCTGCGATATCAACGCATTCACTGTCAGGCAGCAATCCCCCCTCTCAGACCATAACCAAATAAATGTGTACCTTAAACTTTCTGCCCAAACTACAGACACAAAAAAGGAACCCAGTAAGCTACATAAAATAAACCAGACATACAGATGGGCCCCAGACAGTGGAGATAAATTCATCACAGCACTAAATTCACCTGATCTCACAAGTAAAATTTCAAAATTTAAAGAAAATCTATATGAGATCACCAGAGATGGGGTAAACATGGCCATAGAGGATATAAATATGATCTTTCATGAGGCAGCTGTAAAAGCCGACCTCGTGAAACAGAAGAGGAAGAGTCACAAAAGACAAAATAAAAATAAGAAATGGTTTGACCACGAATGCAAAAATGCCAGAAAAGACCTGAGAAAAATATCAAACCAAAAGCATCGCCAACCAAACAATCCGGACCTACGTACTAGATACAATGAAACCCTCAAAAGATATAAACACACCATTAGGAACAAAACACAAAACTATACCCACAAAATACTAGAAGAAATTGAAAACTCCACCAACCCAAAACAATTCTGGGAAATGTGGAATAACCTGAGTACAACACAATTGCAAGCATTACCAATCCAAGATGGCGACATCTGGAGAACACATTTTGAAAACCTCTACAAAGACATCCCAATAAACGAAACAAACCCAAGTCAACATCAGGTCACAGAAAAACTCCACACATTAGAAGCAACAATCAAAGACAACCAAAACCCTCTAGACTCCCCAATCACATGGAAAGAAATGGCCACAAAAACAAAATCTCTCCACCTAAAGAAAGCCTGTGGCCCAGACAACATCAAAAATGAAATGCTCAAGTTCAGCAATATGGAGATGCAGGGTGCGGTACTCAAATTATTCAACATCATATTACGCTCAGGCTGTTTTCCCGATATCTGGTGCCAAGGACTAATCTCCCCCATATATAAAAGCGGAAACAAATCAGACCCAAATAACTACCGCGGCATCTGTGTCAACAGTTGTCTAGGGAAGTTATTCTGCAGTATTCTAAATAGTAGATTACTTGATTTTCTTAACAAACATAATATCCTCAGAAAAAACCAAATAGGCTTTCTTCCAAAACACCGCACCGCCGACCATATCTATACCCTTCACACCCTCATTGAAAAACATATACACCAAACAAAAAATGGGAAAATATTCGCCTGTTTCATCGACTTCAAGAAAGCCTTTGACTCTATATGGCACGAAGGGCTCTATTATAAACTTCTTCAATGTGGAATAGGGGGCAAAGTCTATGACCTTATTAAATCAATGTATCTGAAAAACAAATGCGGGGTCAAAATTGGAGACAAACGCACCGATTTCTTCACCCAGAGAAGAGGCGTCCGGCAGGGCTGCAATTTGAGCCCGACCCTGTTCAACATATACATAAATGAATTAGCAGACATGCTGGAGCAAAGCGAGTCACCAGGTCTCCGTCTCCTAGATGGAGAAGTGAAATCCCTGTTCTATGCGGACGACGTTCTGCTGTCTCCCACAGAACAGGGATTACAGCAACAACTAGACCTACTCGACAAATACTGCCAAAATTGGGCTCTAACAGTAAATCTAAAGAAAACCAACATCATGATTTTTCAAAAAAGGCCCAGATGTCAGGAAAACAAATACCAGTTTACCCTCAGTGATACCACTATAGGACACACTATGAGCTACACCTACCTTGGTCTAACTATTACAGCATCAGGGAGCTTCAGCATAGCAGTGAATGCACTAAAAGAAAAAGCCCGAAGAGCCCTATATGCAATAAAAAGAAAATTCTACAACATCCAAATCCCAATCAAAATCTGGCTCAAAATATTTGACAGCATAATCCTGCCCATTGCACTGTACGGTAGTGAAGTATGGGGCCCGCTAAATCACCAAAGCTACACTAAATGGGAAAAACATACAATAGAAGCCCTACATGCAGAATTCTGCCGAAGCATCCTTCGCACCCAAAGGAAAACGCCAACAAATGCATGCAGAGCTGAACTAGGCAGATACCCACTGATAATAAACATCCAAAAACGAGCACTAAACTTCCTAAATCACCTCAAATCTAGCTCCCCAGACACCCTTCATTTCAAAGCCTTTCAGACCCAAGAGCTAAACCCAGAAAAGAGTCCCCTGAGTCAGCTGCTACGGAAACTAAGTACTCAGCCGGACCCTGACCAGCCCCAGACCAACACAGCCGCCCAAACACCAATCCGAGTGAACCAAATCATTAAAAAATGCAAAGAAACCTACCTGGAACATTGGAACAAAATAACCGAAAGCCAAAGCAGATTAGAATGTTACCGGGCCCTAAAAAGAGAATATAAACTGGCAGACTACCTCAAGACCATCAGAGACACAAAACAGAGACAGACCCTCACCAGGTACAGACTAAGCGACCACCAACTGGAAATTGAAAAAGGCAGATACAAGAAATCCTGGCAGCCTAGAGAGAATAGAATATGCGATCAATGTCTGGCTGGCGAGGTTGAAACAGAAATGCATTTCCTCCTAAAATGCGAAAAATTCAACACATCAAGAAACATATTATTCAACAAGCTAAGCCAAACAACCCCAGATTTCAAGGAATTGGATGATCTGTCAAAATTGAGATTAGTCCTAGGAGAAGGAGACAGACCATACCTTGGGGCCAAATATGTAACAACATGTCACAACCTGAGGACTGTTTAAAATTAAGACTGTTTAAAATTAATATTGAACGTACCAAATGAAGTACAAAGACTGTTTAAAATTAATATTGTTTAAAAGTAATATTGTATGTACCCAACAAATGTCAAATCGATTGACACCTACAGAATGTTGGAAAACTGTACCTTTTTGCTATGTAAGCTTTGGCAATATGGTTCTCTGTAAACTTTCATGCCAATAAAGCATTTTAATTGGAATTGGAATTGGAATTGGAGTGTGAGAAAATAGAGAGAGAGTGAGTGAGAAAATAGAGAGAGAGTGAGAGAGAAAATTGAGAGAGAGAGAGAAAATAGAGAGAGAGTGAAAGGCAAAATAGAGAGAGAGAGAGAGAAAATAGAGAGAGAGTGAGAGAGAAAATAGAGAGAGGGAGAGAAAATAGAGAGAGAGTGAGTGAGAAAATAGAGAGAGAGAGAGAGAGAAAATTGAGAGAGAGAGAGAGTGAAAGAGAAAATAGAGAGAGAGTGAGAGAGAAAATAGAGAGAGAGTGAGAGAGAAAATAGAGAGTGAGAGAGAAAATAGAGAGAGAGAGAAAATAGAGAGAGAGAGAAAATAGAGAGAGAGTGAGAGAGAGAAAATAGAGAGAGAGTGAGAGAGAAAATAGAGAGAGAGAGGGAGAAAATAGAGAGAGAGTGAGTGAGAAAATAGAGAGAGAGTGTGAGAAAATAGAGAGAGAGTGAGAGAGAAAATAGAGAGAGAGAGAGGGAGAAAATAGAGAGAGAGTGAGAGAGAAAATAGAGAGAGAGTGAGAGAGAAAATAGAGAGAGAGTGAGAGAAAATAGAGAGAGAGTGAAAGAGAAAATAGAGAGAGAGTGACTGAGAAAATAGAGAGAGAGAGTGAGGGAGAAAATAGAGAGAGTGAGAGAAAATAGAGAGAGAGTGAGAGAGAAAATAGAGAGAGAGTGAGAGAGAAAATAGAGAGAGAGAGTGAGGGAGAAAATAGAGAGAGAGAGTGAGAGAAAATAGAGAGAGTGAGAGAGAAAATAGAGAGAGAGTGAGTGAGGGAGAAAATAGAGAGAGAGAGAGAGAGGGAGAGAGAGTGAGTGAGAAAATAGAGAGAGAGTGAGTGAGGGAGAGAGAGTGAGTGAGAAAATAGAGAGAGTGAGTGAGAAAATAGAGAGAGAGAGAGAGTGAGTGAGAAAATAGAGAGAGAGAGAAAATAGAGAGAGTGAGAGCGAAAATAGAGAGAGAGAGAGAGAAAATAGAGAGAGAGTGGGAGAGAAAATAGAGAGAGTGAGAGAGAAAATAGAGAGAGTGAGGGAGAAAATAGAGAGTGAGTGAGGGAGAGAGAGTGAGTGAGAAAATAGAGAGAGAGAGAGAGAAAATAGAGAGAGAGTGAGAGAGAAAATAGAGAGAGAGAGAGAGAAAATAGAGAGAGTGAGAGAGAAAATAGAGAGCGAGTGAGAGAGAAAATAGAGAGAGAGTGAGAGAAAATAGAGAGAGAGAGAGAGAAAATAGAGAGAGAGTGAGGGAGAAAATAGAGAGAGAGTGAGAGAGAAAATAGATAGAGAGAGAGTGAGAGAGAAAATAGAGAGAGAGAGAGAGAAAATAGAGAGAGAGTGAATGAGAAAATAGAGAGAGAGAGAGAAAATAGAGAGAGAGAGAGAGAGACAATTCTGGGAAATGTGGAATAACCTGAGTACAACACAATTGCAAGCATTACCAATCCAAGATGGCGACATCTGGAGAACACATTTTGAAAACCTCTACAAAGACATCCCAATAAACGAAACAAACCCAAGTCAACATCAGGTCACAGAAAAACTCCACACATTAGAAGCAACAATTAAAGACAACCAAAACCCTCTAGACTCCCCAATCACATGGAAAGAACTGGCCACAAAAACAAAATCTCTCCACCTAAAGAAAGCCTGTGGCCCAGACAACATCAAAAATGAAATGCTCAAGTTCAGCAATATGGAGATGCAGGGTGCGGTACTCAAATTATTCAACATCATATTACGTTCAGGCTGTTTTCCCGATATCTGGTGCCAAGGACTAATCTCCCCCATATATAAAAGTGGAAACAAATCAGACCCAAATAACTACCGCGGCATCTGTGTCAACAGTTGTCTAGGGAAGTTATTCTGCAGTATTCTAAATAGTAGATTACTTGATTTTCTTAACAAACATAATATCCTCAGAAAAAACCAAATAGGCTTTCTTCCAAAACACCGCACCGCCGACCATATCTATACCCTTCACACCCTCATTGAAAAACATATACACCAAACAAAAAATGGGAAAATATTCGCCTGTTTCATCGACTTCAAGAAAGCCTTTGACTCTATATGGCACGAAGGGCTCTATTATAAACTTCTTCAGTGTGGAATAGGGGGCAAAGTCTATGACCTTATTAAATCAATGTATCTGAAAAACAAATGCGGGGTCAAAATTGGAGACAAACGCACCGATTTCTTCACCCAGAGAAGAGGCGTCCGGCAGGGCTGCAATTTGAGCCCGACCCTGTTCAACATATACATAAATGAATTAGCAGACATGCTGGAGCAAAGCGAGTCACCAGGTCTCCGTCTCCTGGATGGAGAAGTGAAATCCCTGTTCTATGCGGACGACCTGGTTCTGCTGTCTCCCACAGAACAGGGATTACAGCAACAACTAGACCTACTCGACAAATACTGCCAAAATTGGGCTCTAACAGTAAATCTAAAGAAAACCAACATCATGATTTTTCAAAAAAGGCCCAGATGTCAGGAAAACAAATACCAGTTTACCCTCAGTGATACCACTATAGGACACACTATGAGCTACACCTACCTTGGTCTAACTATTACAGCATCAGGGAGCTTCAGCATAGCAGTGAATGCACTAAAAGAAAAAGCCCGAAGAGCCCTATATGCAATAAAAAGAAAATTCTACAACATCCAAATCCCAATCAAAATCTGGCTCAAAATATTTGACAGCATAATCCTGCCCATTGCACTGTACGGTAGTGAAGTATGGGGCCCGCTAAATCACCAAAGCTACACTAAATGGGAAAAACACACAATAGAAGCCCTACATGCAGAATTCTGCCGAAGCATCCTTCGCACCCAAAGAAAAACGCCAACAAATGCATGCAGAGCCGAACTAGGCAGATACCCACTGATAATAAACATCCAAAAACGAGCACTAAACTTCCTAAATCACCTCAAATCTAGCTCCCCAGACACCCTTCATTTCAAAGCCTTTCAGACCCAAGAGCTAAACCCAGAAAAGAGTCCCCTGAGTCAGCTGCTACTGAAACTAAGTACTCAGCCGGACCCTGACCAGCCCCAGACCAACACAGCCGTCCAAACACCAATCCGAGTGAACCAAATCATAAAAAAATGCAAAGAAACCTACCTGGAACATTGGAACAAAATAACCGAAAGCCAAAGCAGATTAGAATGTTACCGGGCCCTAAAAAGAGAATATAAACTGGCAGACTACCTCACGACCATCAGAGACACAAAACAGAGACAGACCCTCACCAGGTACAGACTAAGCGACCACCAACTGGAAATTGAAAAAGGCAGATACAAGAAATCCTGGCAGCCTAGAGAGAATAGAATATGCGATCAATGTCTGGCCAGCGAGGTTGAAACAGAAATGCATTTCCTCCTAAAATGCGAAAAATTCAACACATCAAGAAACATATTATTCAACAAGCTAAGCCAAACAACCCCAGATTTCAAGGAATTGGATGACCTGTCAAAATTGAGATTAGTCCTGGGAGAAGGAGACAGACCATACCTTGGGGCCAAACATGTAACAACATGTCACAACCTGAGGACTGTTTAAAAGTAAGACTGTTTAAAATTAATATTGAACGTACCAAATGAAGTAGAAAGACTGTTTAAAATTAATATTGTTTAAAAGTAATATTGTATGTACCCAACAAATGTCAAATCGATTGACACCTACAGAATGTTGGAAAACTGTACCTTTTTGCAATGTAAGCTTTGGCAATATGGATCTCTGTAAACTTTCATGCCAATAAAGCATTTGAATTGGAATTGGAATTGGAAATTGGAATTGGAGAAAATAGAGAGAGAGAGAGAAAATAGAGAGAGAGTGAATGAGACAATAGAGAGAGAGAGAGAGAGAGAGAAAATAGAGAGAGAGAGAGGGAGAAAATAGAGAGAGAGTGAGAGAGAAAATAGAGAGAGAGTGAGGGAGAAAATAGAGAGAGAGTGAGAGAGAAAATAGAGAGAAAGTGAGGGAGAAAATAGAGAGAGAGAGAGAGAGAAAATAGAGAGAGAGTGAGGAAGAAAATAGAGAGAGAGTGAGTGAGAAAATAGAGAGAAAGTGAGGGAGAAAATAGAGAGAGAGAGAGAGAAAATAGAGAGAGAGAGTGAGAAAATAGAGAGAGAGAGTGAGAAAATAGAGAGAGATTGAGAGAGAAAATAGAGAGAGAGAGAAAATAGAGAGAGAGAGAGAGAGAAAATAGAGAGAGAGTGAGAGAGAAAATAGAGAGAGAGAGAGAGAGAAAATAGAGAGAGAGAGAGAGAAAATAGAGAGTGAGAGAGAAAATAGAGAGAGAGTGAGATAGAAAATAGAGAGAGAGTGAGAGAGAAAATAAGTACTCAGCCGGACCCTGACCAGCCCCAGACCAACACAGCCGTCCAAACACCAATCCGAGTGAACCAAATCATTAAACAATGCAAAGAAACCTACCTGGAACATTGGAACAAAATAACCGAAAGCCAAAGCAGATTAGAATGTTACCGGGCCCTAAAAAGAGAATATAAACTGGCAGACTACCTCACGACCATCAGAGACACAAAACAGAGACAGACCCTCACCAGGTACAGACTAAGCGACCACCAACTGGAAATTGAAAAAGGCAGATACAAGAAATCCTGGCAGCCTAGAGAGAATAGAATATGCGATCAATGTCTGGCCGGCGAGGTTGAAACAGAAATGCATTTCCTCCTAAAATGCGAAAAATTCAACACATCAAGAAACATATTATTCAACAAGCTAAGCCAAACAACCCCAGATTTCAAGGAATTGGATGACCTGTCAAAATTGAGATTAGTCCTGGGAGAAGGAGACAGACCATACCTTGGGGCCAAATATGTAACAACATGTCACAACCTGAGGACTGTTTAAAATTAAGACTGTTTAAAATTAATATTGAACGTACCAAATGAAGTACAAAGACTGTTTAAAATTAATATTGTTTAAAAGTAATATTGTATGTACCCAACAAATGTCAAATCGATTGACACCTACAGAATGTTGGAAAACTGTACCTCTTTGCTATGTAAGCTTTGGCAATATGGTTCTCTGTAAACTTTCATGCCAATAAAGCATTTGAATTGGAATTGGAATTGGAGTGAGAGAGAAAATAGAGAGAGTGAGTGAGAAAATAGAGAGAGAGTGAGAGAAAATAGAGAGAGAGAGAGAGAAAATAGAGAGAGAGAGAGAGAGAAAATAGAGAGAGAGAGTGAGAGAAAATAGAGAGAGAGTGAGAGAAAATAGAGAGAGAGAGTGAGAGAGAAAATAGAGAGAGAGAGTGAGTGAGAAAATAGAGAGAGTGAGTGAGAAAATAGAGAGAGAGTGAGAGAAAATAGAGAGAGAGAGAGAGAGAGAGAAAATAGAGAGAGAGAGTGAGAGAAAATAGAGAGAGAGTGAGAGAGAAAATAGAGAGAGAGAGTGAGAGAGAAAATAGAGAGAGAGAGTGAGGGAGAAAATAGAGAGAGAGTGAGAGAGAAAATAGAGAGAGAGTGAGGGAGAAAATAGAGAGTGAGAGAGAGAAAATAGAGAGAGTGAGAGAGAAAATAGAGAGAGAGAGAGAGAGAAAATAGAGAGAGAAAGTGAGAGAGAAAATAGAGAGAGAGTGAGAGAGAAAATAGAGAGAGAGTGAGAGAGAAAATAGAGAGTGAGAGAAAATAGAGAGAGAGAGAGAGAGAAAATAGAGAGAGAGTGAGAGAGAAAATAGAGAGAGGGTGAGGGAGAAAATAGAGAGAGAGAGAGAGAAAATAGAGAGAGAGAGTGAGAGAAAATAGAGAGAGAGAGGGAGAAAATAGAGAGAGAGAGAGAGAGAAAATAGAGAGAGAGTGAGGGAGAAAATAGAGAGAGAGTGAGAGAGAAAGTAGAGAGAGAGTGAGAGAGAAAATAGAGAGAGAGTGGGAGAGAAAATAGAGAGAGAGAGAGAGAGAAAATAGAGAGAGAGTGAGAGAGAAAATAGAGAAGAGTGAGTGAGGGAGAGAGAGTGAGTGAGAAAATAGAGAGAGAGTGAGGGAGAAAATAGAGAGGGAGAGTGAGTTAGTGAGAAAATAGAGAGAGAGAGTGAGGAAGAAAATAGAGAGAGAGAGTGAGTGAGAAAATAGAGAGAGAGAGAAAATAGAGAGAGAGTGAGAGAGAAAATAGAGAGAGAGAGAGAGAAGATAGAGAGAGAGTGAGAGAGAAAATATAGAGAGAGAGAGAGAGAAAATAGAGAGAGAGTGAGGGAGAAAATAGAGAGAGAGAGAGAAAATAGAGAGAGAGAGAAAATAGAGAGAGAGTGAGAGAGAAAATAGAGAGAGAGTGAGAGAGAAAATAGAGAGAGAGAGAAAATAGAGAGAGAGTGAGAGAGAAAATAGATAGAGTGAGAGAAAATAGAGAGAGTGAGAGAGAAAATAGAGAGGGAGAGAAAATAGAGAGAGAGTGAGAGAGAAAATAGAGGGAGAGAGAGAGAAAATAGAGAGAGTGAGAGAGGAAATAGAGAGAGAGAGAAAATAGAGAGAGAGTGAGAGAGAAAATAGAGAGAGAGAGAAAATAGATAGAGAGTGAGAGAAAATAGAGAGAGTGAGAGAGAAAATAGAGAGGGAGAGAAAATAGAGAGAGAGTGAGAGAGAAAATAGAGGGAGAGAGAGAGAAAATAGAGAGAGTGAGAGAGGAAATAGAGAGAGAGAGAAAATAGAGAGAGTGAGAGAGAAAATAGAGAGAGTGAGAGAGAAATTAGAGAGAGAGTGAGAGAAAATAGAGAGAGAGGGAGGGAGAAAATAGAGAGAGAGAGAGAGAAAATCGAGAGAGAGTGAGAGACAAAATAGAGAGAGAGAGAGAAAATAGAGAGAGAGTGAGGGAGAAAATAGAGAGAGAGAGAGAGAGAAAATAGAGAGAGAGTGAGAGAGAAAATAGAGAGAGAGTGAGAGAGAAAATAGAGAGAGCGAGTGAGAAAATAGAGAGAGGCAGAGAGAGGAAATAGAGAGAGAGAGAGAGAAAATAGAGAGAGAGAGTGAGGGAGAAAATAGAGAGAGAGTGAGGGAGAAAATAGAGAGAGAGTGACAGAGAAAATAGATAGAGAGAGAGAGAGAAAATAGAGAGAGAGTGAGAGAGAAAATGGAGAGAGAGTGAGAGAGAAAATAGAGAGAGTGAGAGAGAAAATAGAGAGAGAGAGAGAGAGAAAATAGAGAGAGAGTGAGAGAGAAAATGGAGAGAGAGTGAGAGAGAAAATAGAGAGAGAGGGAGAGCAAATAGATAGAGAGTGAGAGAGAAAATCGAGAGAGAGTGAGGGAGAAAATAGAGAGAGAGAGTGAGGGAGAAAATAGAGAGAGAGTGAGAGAAAATAGAGAGAGAGTGAGAGAGAAAATAGAGAGAGAGTGAGGGAGAAAATAGAGACTGGGAGAGAAAATAGAGAGAGAGTGAGAGAGAAAATAGAGAGAGAGTGAGAGAGAAAATAGAGAGAGTGAGAGAGAGAAAATAGAGAGAGAGAGAGAGAGAAAATAGAGAGAGAGAGTGAAAAAATAGAGAGAGAGAAAATAGAGAGAGTGAGAGAGAAAATAGAGAGAGAGAGAGAAAATAGAGAGAGAGTGAGAGAGAAAATAGAGAGAGTGAGGGAGAAAATAGAGAGAGAGTGAGATAAAATAGAGAGAGTGAGAGAGAAAATAGAGAGTGAGAGAGAAAATAGAGAGAGTGAGAGAGAAAATAGAGAGAGTGAGAGAGAAAATAGAGAGAGAGTGAGATAAAATAGAGAGAGTGAGAGAGAAAATAGAGAGAGAGTGAGAGAGAAAATAGAGAGAGAGTGAGAGAAAATAGCGAGAGAGTGAGAGAGAAAATAGAGAGAGAGAGAAAATAGAGAGAGAGATGGTGTAAACATGGCCATAGAGGATATAAATATGATCTTCCATGAGGCAGCTGTAAAAGCCGACCTTGTGAAACAGAAGAGGAAGCGTCACAAAAGACAAAATAAAAATAAGAAATGGTTTGACCACGAATGCAAAAATGCCAGAAAAGACCTGAGAAAAATATCAAACCAAAAGCATCGGCAACCAAACAATCCGGACCTACGTACTAGATACAATGAAACCCTCAAAAGATATAAACACACCATTAGGAACAAAACACAAAACTATACCCACAAAATACTCGAAGAAATTGAAAACTCCACCAATCCAAAACAATTCTGGGAAATGTGGAATAACCTGAGTACAACACAATTGCAAGCATTACCAATCCAAGATGGCGACATCTGGAGAACACATTTTGAAAACCTCTACAAAGACATCCCAATAAACGAAACAAACCCAAGTCAACATCAGGTCACAGAAAAACTCCACACATTAGAAGCAACAATTAAAGACAACCAAAACCCTCTGGACTCCCCAATCGCATGGAAAGAACTGGCCACAAAAACAAAATCTCTCCACCTAAAGAAAGCCTGTGGCCCAGACAACATCAAAAATGAAATGCTCAAGTTCAGCAATATGGAGATGCAGGGTGTGGTACTCAAATTATTCAACATCATATTACGTTCAGGCTGTTTTCCCGATATCTGGTGCCAAGGACTAATCTCCCCCATATATAAAAGCGGAAACAAATCAGACCCAAATAACTACCGCGGCATCTGTGTCAACAGTTGTCGAGGGAAGCTATTCTGCAGTATTCTAAATAGTAGATTACTTGATTTTCTTAACAAACATAATATCCTCAGAAAAAACCAAATAGGCTTTCTTCCAAAACACCGCACCGCCGACCATATCTATACCCTTCACACCCTCATTGAAAAACATATACACCAAACAAAAAATGGGAAAATATTCGCCTGTTTCATCGACTTCAAGAAAGCCTTTGACTCTATATGGCACGAAGGGCTCTATTATAAACTTCTTCAGTGTGGAATAGGGGGCAAAGTCTATGACCTTATTAAATCAATGTATCTGAAAAACAAATGCGGGGTCAAAATTGGAGACAAACGCACCGATTTCTTCACCCAGAGAAGAGGCGTCCGGCAGGGCTGCAATTTGAGCCCGACCTTGTTCAACATATACATAAATGAATTAGCAGACATGCTGGAGCAAAGCGAGTCACCAGGTCTCCGTCTCCTTGATGGAGAAGTGAAATCCCTGTTCTATGCGGACGACCTGGTTCTGCTGTCCCCCACAGAACAGGGATTACAGCAACAACTAGACCTACTCGACAAATACTGCCAAAATTGGGCTCTAACAGTAAATCTAAAGAAAACCAACATCATGATTTTTCAAAAAAGGCCCAGATGTCAGGAAAACAAATACCAGTTTACCCTCAGTGATACCACTATAGGACACACTATGAGCTACACCTACCTTGGTCTAACTATTACAGCATCAGGGAGCTTCAGCATAGCAGTGAATGCACTAAAAGAAAAAGCCCGAAGAGCCCTATATGCAATAAAAAGAAAATTCTACAACATCCAAATCCCAATCAAAATCTGGCTCAAAATATTTGACAGCATAATCCTGCCCATTGCACTGTACGGTAGTGAAGTATGGGGCCCGCTAAATCACCAAAGCTACACTAAATGGGAAAAACACACAATAGAAGCCCTACATGCAGAATTCTGCCGAAGCATCCTTCGCACCCAAAGAAAAACGCCAACAAATGCATGCAGAGCCGAACTAGGCAGATACCCACTGATAATAAACATCCAAAAACGAGCACTAAACTTCCTAAATCACCTCAAATCTAGCTCCCCAGACACCCTTCATTTCAAAGCCTTTCAGACCCAAGAGCTAAACCCAGAAAAGAGTCCCCCTGAGTCAGCTGCTACTGAAACTAAGTACTCAGCCGGACCCTGACCAGCCCCAGACCAACACAGCCGTCCAAACACCAATCCGAGTGAACCAAATCATTAAACAATGCAAAGAAACCTACCTGGAACATTGGAACAAAATAACCGAAAGCCAAAGCAGATTAGAATGTTACCGGGCCTTAAAAAGAGAATATAAACTGGCAGACTACCTCACGACCATCAGAGACACAAAACAGAGACAGACTCTCACCAGGTACAGACTAAGCGACCACCAACTGGAAATTGAAAAAGGCAGATACAAGAAATCCTGGCAGCCTCGAGAGAATAGAATATGCGATCAATGTCTGGCCGGCGAGGTTGAACAGAAATGCATTTCCTCCTAAAATGCGAAAAATTCAACACATCAAGAAACATATTATTCAACAAGCTAAGCCAAACAACCCCAGATTTCAAGGAATTGGATGACCTGTCAAAATTGAGATTAGTCCTGGAGAAGGAGACAGACCATACCTTGGGGCCAAATATGTAACAACATGTCACAACCTGAGGACTGTTTAAAATTAAGACTGTTTAAAATTAATATTGAACGTACCAAATGAAGTAGAAAGACTGTTTAAAATTAATATTGTTTAAAAGTAATATTGTATGTACCCAACAAATGTCAAATCGATTGACAACCTATAGAATGTTGGAAAACTGTACCTTTTTGCTATGTAAGCTTTGGCAATATGGTTCTCTGTAAACTTTCATGCCAATAAAGCATTTGAATTGGAATTGGAATTGGAATTGGAGAAAAAATTAGAGAGAGAGAGAGAGAGAAAATAGAGAGAGAGAGAGAAAATAGAGAGAGAGTGAGAGAAAATAGAGAGAGAGAGAGAGAGAGAAAATAGAGAGAGAGGAGAGAGAGAAAATAGAGAGAGAGAGAGAGAGAAAATAGAGAGAGAGAGAGAAAATAGAGAGAGAGAGAGAGAAAATAGAGAGAGAGTGAGAGAGAAAATAGAGAGAGAGAGAGAGAGAAAATAGAGAGAGAGAGAGAAAATAGAGAGAGAGTGAGTGAGAAAATAGAGAGAGAGTGAGAGAGAAAATAGAGAGAGAGTGAGAGAGAAAATAGAGAGAGAGTGAGAGAGAAAATAGAGAGAGAGAGAGAGAGAAAATAGAGAGAGAGTGAGAGAGAAAATAGAGAGAGTGAGAGAGAAAATAGAGAGAGAGTGAGAGAGAAAATAGAGAGAGAGAGAGAGAGAAAATAGAGAGAGAGTGAGAGAGAAAATAGAGAGAGAGTGAGAGAGAAAATAGAGAGAGAGAGAGAAAATAGAGAGAGTGAGAAAGAAAATAGAGAGAGAGAGAGAGAAAATAGAGAGTGAATGAGGGAGAGAGAGTGAGAGAGGGAGAGAGAAAATAGAGAGAGAGTGAGAGAGAAAATAGAGAGAGAGTGAGAGAGAAAATAGAGAGAGTGAGAGAAAATAGAGAGAGAGAGAGAGAAAATAGAGAGAGTGAGAGAGAAAATAGAGAGAGAGAGAGGGAGAAAAGAGAGAGAAAGAGAGAGAAAATAGAGAGAGAGAGTGAGAAAATAGAGAGAGAGTGAGGGAGAAAATAGAGAGAGAGTGAGAGAGAAAATAGAGAGAGAGTGAGAGAGAAAATAGAGAGAGAGAGTGAGAAAATAGAGAGAGACAGAGAGAGAAAATAGAGAGAGAGAGAGTGAGGGAGAAAATAGAGAGAGAGTGAGAGAGAAAATGGAGAGAGAGTGAGAGAGAAAATAGAGAGAGAGGACATCGGAGCGGGAGGGAGCGAGAGAGCGTGAGAGAGAGAGAGGAGAGGAAACACCAGCTGGAGAGAAAAAGCTGGAGAGAGAGAGAAACAGAGGCCTGAACCGCGAGACCGGAGACCGGGAGGAGCAGCCCGAACCAGGACAATAAATAAGAGGCCTGGGGAGGGAGAACGTGAGGCCCAGAGACCGCGGGATCGGAGACCGGGAGGAGCGGCCCGAACCGGGAAAACAAGTAAGAGGCCTGGGAAGGGCGAACCCTAGACCGCGAGGTCGGAGAACGGGAGGAGCGGCCCGAACCGGGAAAACAAGTAAGAGGCCTGGGGAGGGCGAACCCGAGACCGCGAGGTCGGAGAACGGGAGGAGCGGCCCGAACCGGGAAAACGAGTAAGAGGCCTGGGGAGGGTGAACCCGAGACCGCGAGGCCCAGAGACCGCGGGAACGGAGACCGGGAGACCAGGGCAGAAAACAGCCTGGTCAGTCAAAAAACCCGGGGGCCTGAGACCGACACGACGACACGAGGAGATCCGCCCAGAGCGCGGAAAGCGAATGAGTCCGGGGCACGGAGAGTGGACGAGTTTGGAACACGGAGAGAGAGAGCGAGTCCGAGGCCCGGAGAGCGAGTGAGAGAGTCGGAAGAGAAAAAAAAAAAACCGGAGAAATAAGTTTTACCTAATTCTACCTAAGTTTCATTTTAGTTAAAGTTAGTTCGGAAAAAGTTTAATTTTATTTAAATACCTGAAAAAAGAACAACAAACCCGCGAGGAAAAGGAATAGAAACCCGAGAGAAACGATAAACTACCCGAACCAAGATCCTGTGAGAGAAAGAGAAAGATAAACCTTTAAGAACAGCTATATCAAAGATGAACCCCTGAAAAACTCCCAATTTTGGACCTAAAAGTGGGCTAAGGTGGAACACGACACAAAAAAGAGGGAAAAAAAGATATCTATCTGAGACAAAAAACAAACGACTACAATGAGCAGGGAAATGATATATCCTGAGCAATGCACAAAAAATAAAGCAAAGGAAAAATACAAGTACACAACACTAAAAAATAACCCAGAGATCCTCTACGTTGACTATACCACACACAAAGGGACTAAGCTGAAGAACAACCTCATATTCTACACCGAATACGTCACCTCCTGGAAGGAGACTTTACAAAAACACTACGCATACGTCTCCAGTGAAGGTATTGGCAGTGGAGGCAGACTGAAAATATGTAAAGATGGAAACCTAGATAAAGATGACCCCCTGCTAACCATAAGCTACTACAACAAAAATAGAAAGATCGTGATACAGGGGAATGTGGAAAATCTGGACTCCTTCGAAAAGGAATTCCCCCAGTTGAAAACTAAGGCAGACACAAAGAGGACCAATGGACAGGAAGCAAAAGAGAGTCGAACAGAGGATGATGAGAACCAAGTGGAGGAAGAAGAAGAGAGACCAGCAGAGGAAAACACCTCCCTGTCCATCTCCACACCCCCACACCTCTCAACGAAAACAAAATGATGAAAGAGAATCTGGCCAAACTAGAACTTGATTTCAACGAATACAGAGAAACACTGGCCAAGAATCTGAAGGAGGAATTCAAACAGCTAAAAACGGAACACGAGTCCACCATCCACAAGATGACAAAGACCATAGAGGAGCAAAGAAATGAGATCAAAGAACTCCGTACTCAACCAAACAAAACGAAGGAGACCGTAGAAAGGCTCAGCAGGCAACACAAACCTCTTAAGGTCCAAAAACCTGAGGACACAAAAACAACACACACAAGGACACAGAACCCGCCGGATGCCACCCCACACGACGACACACCGAAAGCCACAAACCCCGCTCCAACCAGCCCTCAGTCGAATCATGCCCAGACTACTGCTACCCAGTCCTCACACACAGGAACACAAAAACCGACAGATACCCCCCCAAACGAGGACACACCGAAAGCCCCAAACCCCGCTCCTGCCACACAACATATCCCAGAAACCCAGCCAACAACCAGCCACCAGGCGAGTCCTACCCAGACTACTGTTACCCAGTCTGAAAAACCAGCCCCTCAGGCGGTCCTGCTGACCGACTCCAATGGAAAGTTTCTGGACCCCCAGAGGCTGTTCCCAGACCATCAAGTCCTGAAAAAATGGTGCAGCAACACAGACCAAGCAATGAAGATCCTGAACAAAGAATCCCTTGGAAGCCCCAAATGGATTGTGATCCACACAGGCACGAACGACCTACGCACCCTACAGGAAGGCACTGCTAGGGCGGTGAGCAGGATGGCGGAAAAGGCCAGCAGGGAATTCCCCGAGGCGCGGATCGTGATCTCCACACTACTGCCCAGAAAGGACACCCCAGCCTATATAATCCACAACACCAACAGGGAGATCGACACAAGATGTTCTGTCCTCCCCAACGTCTCCCTGGCCCATCATCCAAACATCAACACAAGGGACCTCTATGACGAAATACATCTACTCAAACAGCGGATGTGGGTCTTCGCAAGAAACCTCATAAACACTGCCAAAAGACGCAGCCCTCCCACCCCCTCTACCATTGGGAGCCCAAACAGGACCACCAATGTCCCCCACCCCCATTACAAAACCAACAACAGAACCGTGCTTTTATACCTGACCCAAGACCCCCCTCTAGACCACAGACTGTAGACCAAGAACTGAGAAAGATCATGACGATGCTGAACAGCCTGATAGAAAGCCGGAGAAATTATTAATATTGTTATTTATCATTATCATTATTGATCAGTATTATTACTATTATTAGATAGATATATGTGCATGCCTCATGAAATTTATACTAAATCATCATTTAGCATTATAGAAAATAGTGTTTCCACACTCATCCCACAAAATAGGTCCATTTTATTTCGTTTTATTGAACTATATAAATGCGATCTTTCCACATAAGCGGCTGGAATATCCAGGGCCTCCGCTCCTCAACTTTTGGGATGAAGAGTACAGACCCTGAATTCCTAAAAGCTATAAAAGACATTGATATAATTGTGTTAACAGAAACATGGTGCCAAAAGGACGTGCCGACCCACTGTCCTCCAATGTACCATGAAATCATTGTGCCCTCAGTAAAGAACACTAAAACACGCAAGGGCAGAACCTCCGGGGGAATATTGGTGTGGTATAAGGGAGAACTGGACAAACACATCTCACCGGTAAAACAGGGAAAATCACACGTATGGCTAAAACTAGATAAAAATATAGGAATATCAAAAAAAGATGTTTACTTATGTGCGATCTACATACCTCCAATAGAATCGCCATATTTCGAAGAGGAGTTATTTGATACTCTCCACATGGAAATCAGCCATTTCCAGGCCCAAGGAAAGGTGATAATATGTGGGGACCTAAATGCAAGGACCGGTTGTGAACCTGACTTCATAGACCCACAGGGAAACAACCATGTGTTTGGCCAGACCCCTTTAGATGTCACACCAGCCATCGCAAATCGGAACAACCTTGATCGTGAAATAAATAAAAGCGGTAGGGAGGTAGTGCAACTCTGCCGAGCCTTAGGCCTGTACATAGTTAACGGTAGGTTCAGAGGGGACTCCCTAGGGAGACTCACATACTCCTCAACTCTTGGGTCTAGTGTGGTGGACTATACAATCACTGACCTGGACCCCTGCGATATCAACTCATTCACTGTCAGGCAGCAATCCCCCCTCTCAGACCATAACCAAATAAATGTGTACCTTAAACTTTCTGCCCAAACTACAGACACAAAAAAAGAACCCAGTAAGCTCCATAAAATAAACCAGACATACAGATGGGCCCCAGACAGTGGAGATAACTTCATCACAGCACTAAAGTCACCTGATCTCACAAGTAAAATATCAAAATTTAAAGAAAACCCATACGAGATCACCAGAGATGGTGTAAACATGGCCATAGAGGATATAAATATGATCTTCCATGAGGCAGCTGTAAAAGCCGACCTTGTGAAACAGAAGAGGAAGCGTCACAAAAGACAAAATAAAAATAAGAAATGGTTTGACCACGAATGCAAAAATGCCAGAAAAGACCTGAGAAAAATATCAAACCAAAAGCATCGCCAACCAAACAATCCGGACCTACGTACTAGATACAATGAAACCCTCAAAAGATATAAACACACCATTAGGAGCAAAACACAAAACTATACCCACAAAATACTCGAAGAAATTGAAAACTCCACCAATCCAAAACAATTCTGGGAAATGTGGAATAACCTGAGTACAACACAATTGCAAGCATTACCAATCCAAGATGGCGACATCTGGAGAACACATTTTGAAAACCTCTACAAAGACATCCCAATAAACGAAACAAACCCAGGTCAACATCAGGTCACAGAAAAACTCCACACATTAGAAGCAACAATTAAAGACAACCAAAACCCTCTAGACTCCCCAATCACATGGAAAGAACTGGCCACAAAAACAAAATCTCTCCACCTAAAGAAAGCCTGTGGCCCAGACAACATCAAAAATGAAATGCTCAAGTTCAGCAATATGGAGATGCAGGGTGCGGTACTCAAATTATTCAACATCATATTACGTTCAGGCTGTTTTCCCGATATCTGGTGCCAAGGACTAATCTCCCCCATATATAAAAGTGGAAACAAATCAGACCCAAATAACTACCGCGGCATCTGTGTCAACAGTTGTCTAGGGAAGTTATTCTGCAGTATTCTAAATAGTAGATTACTTGATTTTCTTAACAAACATAATATCCTCAGAAAAAAACAAATAGGCTTTCTTCCAAAACACCGCACCGCCGACCATATCTATACCCTTCACACCCTCATTGAAAAACATATACACCAAACAAAAAATGGGAAAATATTCGCCTGTTTCATCGACTTCAAGAAAGCCTTTGACTCTATATGGCACGAAGGGCTCTATTATAAACTTCTTCAGTGTGGAATAGGGGGCAAAGTCTATGACCTTATTAAATCAATGTATCTGAAAAACAAATGCGGGGTCAAAATTGGAGACAAACGCACCGATCTCTTCACCCAGAGAAGAGGCGTCCGGCAGGGCTGCAATTTGAGCCCGACCCTGTTCAACATATACATAAATGAATTAGCAGACATGCTGGAGCAAAGCGAGTCACCAGGTCTCCGTCTCCTGGATGGAGAAGTGAAATCCCTGTTCTATGCGGACGACCTGGTTCTGCTGTCTCCCACAGAACAGGGATTACAGCAACAACTAGACCTGCTCGACAAATACTGCCAAAATTGGGCTCTAACAGTAAATCTAAAGAAAACCAACATCATGATTTTTCAAAAAAGGCCCAGATGTCAGGAAAACAAATACCAGTTTACCCTCAGTGATACCACTATAGGACACACTATGAGCTACACCTACCTTGGTCTAACTATTACAGCATCAGGGAGCTTCAGCATAGCAGTGAATGCACTAAAAGAAAAAGCACGAAGAGCCCTATATGCAATAAAAAGAAAATTCTACAACATCCAAATCCCAATCAAAATCTGGCTCAAAATATTTGACAGCATAATCCTGCCCATTGCACTGTACGGTAGTGAAGTATGGGGCCCGCTAAATCACCAAAGCTACACTAAATGGGAAAAACACACAATAGAAGCCCTACATGCAGAATTCTGCCGAAGCATCCTTCGCACCCAAAGAAAAACGCCAACAAATGCATGCAGAGCCGAACTAGGCAGATACCCACTGATAATAAACATCCAAAAACGAGCACTAAACTTCCTAAATCACCTCAAATCTAGCTCCCCAGACACCCTTCATTTCAAAGCCTTTCAGACCCAAGAGCTAAACCCAGAAAAGAGTCCCCTGAGTCAGCTGCTACTGAAACTAAGTACTCAGCCGGACCCTGACCAGCCCCAGACCAACACAGCCGTCCAAACACCAATCCGAGTGAACCAAATCATTAAAAAATGCAAAGAAACCTACCTGGAACATTGGAACAAAATAACCGAAAGCCAAAGCAGATTAGAATGTTACCGGGCCCTAAAAAGAGAATATAAACTGGCAGACTACCTCACGACCATCAGAGACACAAAACAGAGACAGACCCTCACCAGGTACAGACTAAGCGACCACCAACTGGAAATTGAAAAAGGCAGATACAAGAAATCCTGGCAGCCTAGAGAGAATAGAATATGCGATCAATGTCTGGCCGGCGAGGTTGAAACAGAGATGCATTTCCTCCTAAAATGCGAAAAATTCAACACATCAAGAAACATATTATTCAACAAGCTAAGCCAAACAACCCCAGATTTCAAGGAATTGGATGACCTGTCAAAATTGAGATTAGTCCTGGGAGAAGGAGACAGACCATACCTTGGGGCCAAATATGTAACAACATGTCACAACCTGAGGACTGTTTAAAATTAAGACTGTTTAAAATTAATATTGAACGTACCAAATGAAGTACAAAGACTGTTTAAAATTAATATTGTTTAAAAGTAATATTGTATGTACCCAACAAATGTCAAATCGATTGACACCTACAGAATGTTGGAAAACTGTACCTTTTTGCTATGTAAGCTTTGGCAATATGGTTCTCTGTAAACTTTCATGCCAATAAAGCATTTGAATTGGAATTGGAATGGGAGAGAGAAAATAGATAGAGAGTGAGAGAGAAAATAGAGAGAGAGTGAGAGGGAAAATCGAGAGAGAGTGAGGGAGAAAATAGAGAGAGAGAGTGAAGGAGAAAATAGAGAGAGAATGAGAGAAAATAGAGAGAGAGTGAGAGAGAAAATAGAGAGAGAGTGAAAGAGAAAATAGAGAGAGAGAGAGAAAATAGAGAGAGAGTGAGAGAGAAAATAGAGAGAGAGAGAGAAAATAGAGAGAGAGTGAGAGAGAAAATAGAGAGAGAGTGAGAGAGAAAATAGAGAGAGTGAGAGAGAGAAAATAGAGAGAGAGAGAGAGAGAAAATAGAGAGAGAGAGAAAATAGAGAGAGAGAGAAAATAGAGAGAGTGAGAGAGAAAATAGAGAGAGAGAGAGAAAATGGAGAGAGAGTGAGAGAGAAAATAGAGAGAGAGAGTGAGGGAGAAAATAGAGAGAGAGAGAGAGAAAATAGAGAGAGAGAGAAAATAGAGAGAGTGAGAGAGAAAATAGAGAGAGAGTGAGATAAAATAGAGAGAGTGAGAGAGAAAATAGAGAGTGAGAGAGAAAATAGAGAGAGTGAGAGAGAAAATAGAGAGAGAGTGAGAGAGAAAATAGAGAGAGAGTGAGTGAGAAAATAGAGAGAGAGTGAGGGAGAAAATAGAGAGAGTGAGAGAGAAAATAGAGAGAGAGTGAGAGAGAAAATAGAGAGAGAGTGAGAGAGAAAATAGAGAGAGAGTGAGAGAGAAAATAGAGAGAGAGTGAGAGAGAAAATAGAGAGAGAGTGAGAGAGAAAATAGAGAGTGAGAGAGAAAATAGAGAGAGAGAGTGAGAGAAAATAGAGAGAGAGTGAGAGAGAAAATAGAGAGAGAGAGTGAGAAAATAGAGAGAGTGAGAGAGAAAATAGAGAGAGAGAGTGAGAAAATAGACAGAGAGTGAGAGGGAAAATATATAGAGAGTGAGAGAGAAAATAGAGAGAGAAAGTGAGAGAGAAAATAGAGAGAGTGAGAGTTATTCTGCAGTATTCTAAATAGTAGATTACTTGATTTTCTTAACAAACATAATATCCTCAGAAAAAAACAAATAGGCTTTCTTCCAAAACACCGCACCGCCGACCATATCTATACCCTTCACACCCTCATTGAAAAACATATACACCAAACAAAAAATGGGAAAATATTCGCCTGTTTCATCGACTTCAAGAAAGCCTTTGACTCTATATGGCACGAAGGGCTCTATTATAAACTTCTTCAGTGTGGAATAGGGGGCAAAGTCTATGACCTTATTAAATCAATGTATCTGAAAAACAGATGCGGGGTCAAAATTGGAGACAAACGCACCGATTTCTTCACCCAGAGAAGAGGAGTCCGGCAGGGCTGCAATTTGAGCCCGACCCTGTTCAACATATACATAAATGAATTAGCAGACATGCTGGAGCAAAGCGAGTCACCAGGTCTCCGTCTCCTGGATGGAGAAGTGAAATCCCTGTTCTATGCGGACGACCTGGTTCTGCTGTCTCCCACAGAACAGGGATTACAGCAACAACTAGACCTACTCGACAAATACTGCCAAAATTGGGCTCTAACAGTAAATCTTAAAAAAACCAACATCATGATTTTTCAAAAAAGGCCCAGATGTCAGGAAAACAAATACCAGTTTACCCTCAGTGATACCACTATAGGACACACTATGAGCTACACCTACCTTGGTCTAACTATTACAGCATCAGGGAGCTTCAACATAGCAGTGAATGCACTAAAAGAAAAAGCCCGAAGAGCCCTATATGCAATAAAAAGAAAATTCTACAACATCCAAATCCCAATCAAAATCTGGCTCAAAATATTTGACAGCATAATCCTGCCCATTGCACTGTACGGTAGTGAAGTATGGGGCCCGCTAAATCACCCAAGCTACACTAAATGGGAAAAACACACAATAGAAGCCCTACATGCAGAATTCTGCCGAAGCATCCTTCGCATCCAAAGAAAAACGCCAACAAATGCATGCAGAGCCGAACTAGGCAGATACCCACTGATAATAAACATCCAAAAACGAGCACTAAACTTCCTAAATCACCTCAAATCTAGCTCCCCAGACACCCTTCATTTCAAAGCCTTTCAGACCCAAGAGCTAAACCCAGAAAAGAGTCCCCTGAGTCAGCTGCTACTGAAACTGAGTACTCAGCCGGACCCTGACCAGCCCCAGACCAACACAGCCGTCCAAACACCAATCCGAGTGAACCAAATCATTAAACAATGCAAAGAAACCTACCTGGAACATTGGAACAAAATAACCGAAAGCCAAAGCAGATTAGAATGTTACCGGGCCCTAAAAAGAGAATATAAACTGGCAGACTACCTCACGACCATCAGAGACACAAAACAGAGACAGACCCTCACCAGGTACAGACTAAGCGACCACCAACTGGAAATTGAAAAAGGCAGATACAAGAAATCCTGGCAGCCTAGAGAGAATAGAGTATGCGATCAATGTCTGGCCGGCGAGGTTGAAACAGAAATGCATTTCCTCCTAAAATGCGAAAAATTCAACACATCAAGAAACATATTATTCAACAAGCTAAGCCAAACAACCCCAGATTTCAAGGAATTGGATGACCTGTCAAAATTGAGATTAGTCCTGGGAGAAGGAGACAGACCATACCTTGGGGCCAAATATGTAACAACATGTCACAACCTGAGGACTGTTTAAAATTAAGACTGTTTAAAATTAATATTGAATGTACCAAATGAAGTAGAAAGACTGTTTAAAATTAATATTGTTTAAAAGTAATATTGTATGTACCCAACAAATGTCAAATCGATTGACAGCTACAAAATGTTGAAAATGTACCTTTTTGCTATGTAAGCTTTGGCAATATGGTTCTCTGTAAACTTTCATGCCAATAAAGCATTTGAATTTGAATTTGAATTTGAATTGAGTGAGAGAGAAAATAGAGAGAGAGTGAGAGAGAAAATAGAGAGAGAGTGAGTGAGAAAATAGAGAGAGAGTGAGGGAGAAAATAGAGAGAGAGAGAGAAAATAGAGAGAGAGTGAGAGAGAAAATAGAGAGAGAGAGAGAGAAAATAGAGAGAGAGAGTGAGAGAGAAAATAGAGAGAGAGAGAGAGGAAATAGAGAGAGTGAGAGCGAAAATAGAGAGAGAGAAAATAGAGAGAGAGAGAGAGAATAGAGAGACAGAGAGAGAAAATAGAGAGAGTGAGAGCGAAAGTAGAGAGAGAGAGAGAGAGAAAATAGAGAGAGAGAGAGAGAATAGAGAGAGAGAGAGAGAAAATAGAGAGAGAGTGAGAGAGAAAATAGAGAGAGAGAGAGGGAGAAAATAGAGAGAGAGAGAGAGAGAAAATAGAGAGAGAGTGAGAGAGAAAATAGAGAGAGAGTGAGAGAAAATAGAGAGAGAGTGAGGGAGAAAATAGAGAGAGAGAGAGTGAGGGAAAAAATAGAGAGAGAGAGTGAGGGAGAAAATAGAGAGAGAGAGAGTGAGGGAGAAAATAGAGAGAGAGAATGAGGGAGAAAATAGAGAGAGAGAGTGAGGGAGAAAATAGAGAGAGAGAGAGAGTGAGGGAGAAAATAGAGAGAGAGAGTGAGGGAGAAAATAGAGAGAGAGAGTGAGGGAGAAAATAGAGAGAGAGTGAGGGAGAAAATAGAGAGAGAGAGAGTGAGGGAGAAAATAGAGAGAGAGAGTGAGGGAGAAAATAGAGAGAGAGAGTGAGGGAGAAAATAGAGAGAGAGAGTGAGGGAGAAAATAGAGAGGGAGAGAGTGAGGGAGAAAATAGAGAGAGAGAGTGAGAAAAGAGTGTGAGAAAGACAGGATAGATAGAGAGATAGATAGATTGAGAGATAGAGAGATAGATAGAGAGATATAATAAAGGGAGGGAGAGCGATAGAGGGGATTGGAGAGAGAGGGGGATAGAGACAGAGAACGAGAAAGACCGAGAGAGAGAGAGAGACTTGGCCCTAAACAGACAATACAACATGGCTGATTACCTGGATAGCAAACTGAGAAAAACCTTGACAATGTACAGACTTAGTGAACATAGCCTGGCGATCAAAAAAGGCAGACACAGACAGACCCGGCTGCCAAGAGAGGACAGGATATGCTCTGACTGCAGTCAGGGAGTGGTGGAGACAGAGATGCACTTCCTCACAGCTTGTGGAAAATATCAGGGCATCAGGGAGAATTTCTACCAAAAATTCTCACAAATATGCCCTGAATTCAGAAATTTGAATGACGACCAAAAACTCCCATACCTACTAGGGGAACAGAGAAACTGTGTAACCTTAGCGGCACACTATGTTACAGCTTGCCATAAACAGAGGGACAACCAGTAAACCTAAGAAAAGAGTATATATAAATAATGCGAATGTATATTTATACACTCAGGGATATATCTGTTTATACACTGTATGAATAGATCTGCGTTTATGTGTTCAACCATAAATGTTTTTCGATGCTTTGGCAACATAAGATGTACCTTATCATGCCAATAAAGCGATTTGAATTGAATTGAATTGACTGAGTGAGTGAGAGGGATAGAGAGAGTGAGAATAGCTGGAGAGAGGGATAGAGAGAGGGGGATAGAGATAGTGAGAGAGACAGAGGGGAATAGAGAGAGAGTGAGGGAGCGATAGAGGGGAATAGAGGGGGAATAGAGAGGTGGAGATAGGGAGAGGAATAGAGAGAGGGATAGAGATAGAGGGGAATAGATAGAGATAGAGGGAGGGATAGAGAGAGAGGGAGGGATAGAGAGAGGGAGGGATAGAGTGAGAGGGAGGGCTAGAGGGAGGGATAGAGAGAGAGGGAGGGATAGAGAGGGAGGGATAGAGAGAGAGATAGAGAGAGGGGGAATGGGAGGGAGAGACAGAGAGTGAGGGGAGAGGGAGAGAGAGGGTGTGGATAGGGGGAGAGGGGGAGATAGGAAGCTATGGACAAAGGGATAGGGCAAAGATTGGGTTAAAATTGAGCGCTAGATTGGGGGAAAGATGGGGTTAGGGAGTTGGAAAAGATAGGGGATAGGGATAGAATACAAGGCAAGGGAGAGGGAGAGATTGAAAAATAGGGAAAAGAAAGGATAGGGAGTGGGGAAAGATAGGGGGATAGAGGAGATTAATAATAGGTATAGAGGGATGGGGTGAAGAATAGAGGGAGTGTTGGTGAGAAGCATGGGGATAGATGTTGGGGAGAGGGATAGGGACAGATGGATGTGGAGAGGAATGGGGGTGAGGAAAAAGGGTAGAGGAATCGTGAGAGGACTAGTTGACCCCTGGGTTAGAGAGGGTTCCTGCTCCTGATCACTGTCCAGTGAGCCCTGGGCTAGAGAGGGTTCCTGCTCCTGATCACTGTCCAGTGAGCCCTGGGTTAGAGAGGGTTCCTGCTCCTGATCACTGTCCAGTGAGCCCTGGGTTAGAGAGGGTTCCTGCTCCTGATCACTGTCCAGTGAGCCCTGGGTTAGAGAGGGTTCCTGCTCCTGATCACTGTCCAATGACCCCTGGGTTAGAGAGGGTTCCTGCTCCTGATCACTGTCCAGTGAGCCCTGGGTTAGAGAGGGTTCCTGCTCCTGGTCACTGTCCAGTGAGCCCTGGGTTAGAGAGGGTTCCTGCTCCTGATCGCTGTCCAGTGAGCCCTGGGTTAGAGAGGGTTCCTGCTCCTGATCACTGTCTAGTGACCCCTGGGTTAGAGAGGGTTCCTGCTCCTAGTCACTGTCCAGCGACCCCTGGGTTAGAGAGGGTTCCTGCTCCTGATCACTGTCCAGTGAGCCCTGGGTTAGAGAGGGTTCTGGCTCCTGATCACTGTCCAGTGACCCCTGGGTTAGAGAGGGTTCCTGCTCCTGATCACTGTCCAGTGACCACTGGGTTAGAGAATGTTCCTGCTCCTGATCACTGTCCAGTGTCCCCTGGGTTAGAGAGGGTTTCTGCCCCTGAACACTGTCCAGCGACCCCTGGGTTAGAGAGGGCTCCTGCTCCTGATCACTGTCCAGTGACCCGTGCTGGAAAGTGCACTGATATGGAGTTCAGTTGAGGATGTAATCAGGCTCTAGTGTGATGCCTTCCATGGTCAAACAGCCTGGCTGCGCACCCTCCCGGCTGATGTCGGAGTAAAGGGCACGGCGTGGAACTGGAGGGTGTCTGCGGGACTGTTTCAGAGCAGCGAGTGCTTTCAGAAGATGAGAAGTGTGAAAATGAAAGTGCTGAGTAATTTTGAAAGATCTTAAAGATTGGACTCTTTCGCACTCTCAAGTCCTCCTGTAACTCGATTGCTCCAGTCGATTCACAGAGCGTTCTCAGTCACACAGAGCGTTCTCAGTCAACAGAGCATATTCATCAACTGCTATCAGCTGTCTGTATCTTGGCTGCAGGAGCCTGCAAGAGGGCAGTGCTCTGAACAAAGTACTTTTTTTTAAGTCTCCTTCTTCTTAGGCCGTCCCTCGGATTACTTGCTTCCACATTAAAAATGAGTTCTCCAGGTGACTGATGAGTCCAATGCGGGACCTACAGTCTCTGTCACAGGTGGGGCAGACGGTGGTTGAAGGGGCGGGTGGGTGGGGTGCTTGGGTTGACGTGCGCTCCTTGCGCTGCCTGTGCTTGGCTTCTGCTTGCTCCCAGCGGCGCCTTCCCGGATGCTTCTCCTCCACTTTGTGCGGTCTTGGGCCAGGGATTCCCAGGTGTCGGTGGGGATGTTGCACTTTTTCAAGGAGGCTTTGAGGATGTCCTTGAAGCGTTTCCTCTGCCCACCTGGGGCTCTCTTGCCGTGCCGGAGCTCCGAGTAGAGCGCTTGTTTTGGGAGTCTCATATCAGGCATGCGGACGATGTGACCCGTCCATCGGAGCTGATCGAGCGTGGTCAAAGCTTAGATGCTGGGGATGTTGGCCTGAGCAAGAACACTGACGTTGGGCGCCTATCCTGCCAATGGATTTGCAGGATCTTGCGGAGGCAGCGTTGGTGGTACCTCTCCAGTGCATTGAGGTGCCTGTCGTACATGGTCCATGTCTCTGAGGCATACAGCATTTTTTTGATGCGCAGTCACTGTCGTAATGTAGGAAAACGTGGCAGCCAATTTGCACACAGCAAGCTCCCACAAACAAGCAATGTGATAATGACCAGATTATCTGGGTTTTTTTTTTCAGTGATGTTGATTGAGGGATAAATGTTGGCCCAGGACACCGGGGAGAAATACCTCTGGAGCAGAACTTGAACCCGCAACCTTCTGTCTCAGCGGCCACAGCGGCTGCTGTGTTTGCTGAATAACAGCCATTGCAGTTAATGGAATCACACACCACAGAAGGAGGCCGTTCGGCCCATCGTGCCTGTGCCGGCCCTTTGAAAGAGCTCTCCGATTAGTCCCACTGCGCCTCACTCTTTCCCCACAGCCCTACAAATGTTTTTCTTTTCAAGTATTTATCCAATCCCCTTTTGAAAGTTACTATTGAATCTGCTCCCACCGCCCTTTCAGGCAGCGCGTTCCAGATCACAACAACTCGCTGCGTAAAAACATTCTCCTCATCTCCCCTCTGGTTCTTTTGCCGATTACCTTAAATCTGTGTCCTCTGGTTACCGACCCTCCTGCCACTGGAAACAGTTTCTCCTTATTTACTCCATCCAAACCCCTCGTGATTTTGAACGCCTCGATTAAATCTCCCCTTAACCTTCTCTGCTCTAAGGAGAATGACCCCAGCTTCTCCACAGTCTCTCCACATTAACTGAAGTCCCCTCATCCCCTGGTACCATTCCGGTCAATCTCCTCCGCACCCTCTCCCAGGCCTTGACATCCTTCCTAAAGTGCGGTGCCCAGAACTGAAGACAACAATCCAGCTGGGGTTTCACAAGTGTTTTATAAAGGTTTTGCATACCTTCCTTGCTTTTGTACTCGAAGCCTGTATTAATAAAGCCCAGCATCCCATCGGCTCTTCGAACAGCTTTCTTAACTTGCCCTGCCACCTTCAAGTTTTGTGTACATACGCCCCCCAGGTCTCTCTGTTCCTGCACTCCCTTTAAACTTTTCATGTGAAGCACTTTGGGATGTTTTTTGAGAGATGTGATCAAGCACAACGTGCTTGACATGAATCAGTCGTTCATAAAAGAAAGACTTATGAAATAATACTGAGCGGCCTGCGGGTGGCGCTGTCCAGGGAGAGTATAAATACTCGGGCACGGGCCCAGCTTGCGCAGGACATTCTTAACAGGAACTAGTGAAGGACACAACTAGACCTCCATGTTGTAAAACAGTTGATTAAAGCTTTGTTTAACGCTTAGACCAAGTGCCTAGTAGTTTTCTTGCGTCAGTCCCTTTTGATAGTAAGATTCTGAGGGGGATTGACAGGGTAGATGCTGAGAGAGTCTAGAACCAGGGATCACAGTCTCAGGATAAGGGGTCGGCCATTTAGGACTGAGATGAGGAGGAATTTCTTCACTCAGAGGGTGGTGAATCTTTGGAATTTTTGGGGGAAAAACTCGGTTGCTTTGCGCCTCCCGTCGTCGCCGTGTGCAGTGCCCCGGCCGCGATCTTCGGGAGCGCCCCCTGACTTACCGCTGGATGCTATGTCCGACAGGGTCAAGGGGGGGGCCCTACCTACGGCCGGGGCGGCGCTATTCAAAGGCGGGGTGCTGGGCGGCCATTTTTGTTGCTGGCCGCCTGCCAGCACCTGCCTCCGCTCCCGTCCCCGTCCCTGGCCTCCTGACGCACCCCCCCCGCCCCCCGTGGAGTGCCGGCTGTGCTCCGTGAGCCCAGCACTTCTCTCGAGTGCCGGGCTCTTTTGCTGGCACTCCGATCCCCAGTGGCCCAGCTGGGCCCCGGGTCGCGCTGCGCAAGGCCCCTCCCCTTTAAGATGGGGAGGAAGGCCTGCAATACCGCGGCGCGACGTGCCGCAGCGCCACAAGAGGGAGGCGCTACCACTCAATTTCGTCCGCGGGAGGCGCTAATTTTTCCTTGGACTCTGGGGAATTATAGAGTCATAATGGCACAGAAGGAGGCCATTCGGCCCATCTAGTCCGTGCCAGCTCTCTGTGGAACAATCCAGACAGTCCCATTCCGCCGCTCTATCCCCGTAGCCCTGCAAGTTTATTTCCCTGAAGTGCTGCCCTTGAAAACATTGAGTGTCTCCGCTCAGGGGATATGGGAATCGAGGGAGATGGGGAGAGTGCAGGAAAGTGGAGTTGAGGTCGATGATCAGCTATGATCTTATTGAATGGCGGAGCAGCCTTGAGGGGCCGTACAGCCTACTCCAGCTCCTCATATATGTTCTTATATGCAGACAGAAGCTGAACACAGTCATTTGACTCGGAGTGAGGAGAGTGTTGAAACATTACTGTATATGAGCCTCTTAACCAGAAATTACTCAACCCCACTACTGTACGCCGGCACAGAGATTCTGGTAAATCTATTCTCGGTTCGACCGAAGCTTTGGCTCGGTACTACAGGAGCAAGCAGGACCCGAGAAAGAGCAGACAGACCTGAAAAGTCGATTTACAGTAAATCTGTCGGGTGTGTGGGGGGAGGGGGTGGGGAAGTGCTTTGCGCTTGTCTGTAAGATCCGGAGCGGATTTAAACAGCTGGTGACAGGAGCTGATGCTGCTCTCGCACCGGGCTTACAGAGCCGAGACCAGACGTTAAACCGAGGCCCCCGTCTGCTCTCTCGGGCGGATGTCAAAGATCCCCGCGGGCACCATTCCGAAGAAGAGCCGGTGGGGGGGGGAGCTCTCCCCGGTGTGACCTGGGCCCAATATTTATCCCTCAACCAACATCACTAAAAGCAGACGATCTGCTCGCTATCAAGTTTGTGGGAGCTTGCTGTGCGCGCTTTGGCTGCCGAGCTTCCTACATTATAACAGTGACCACACTTTAAATAGTACTTGATTGGCTGTAAAGCGATTCGTGACATCCTGAGGTGGTGAAAGGCGCTGGCCCACATCTCCCTTGCACCCTTGCGTCCCCCCCCTCCCCTTCTGCTCCTGCACCCACTCCCCCCACCACACCGCCCCCCCCCCCGCCATGCCTTTTGGAATCTTTGCAAGAAATCTAACGCAAATGTGACAGGTAATCACGTGTGGGGGCGTAGATTGGGGCGGGGAATCTTCCTTCGCCTCGTACAGTAACTGCGCGTCGGAAAGAAACGCGCGGCAAACCGCGCGGCTGCAAGACTTTTCTGGAGCCTTCTTGCATGTGGTCTGTGAAATGCAGAAGTGAGGTGCGGTGAGTCAGACAGCGTGTGGGAATGAGACTTGTCAAAACACCCACATACTTCCTCAGACACCCTGAGCTGACAGAACGACTTCCAGTAAACACCAAAGCCCTGCTGATTACTAAACACTTACTGGATGTGGCCACTGCAATACCAAGCGACAACAGGCTCATGTTACATAGAAACATAGAAGATAGGAGCAGGAGTAGGCCATTCGGCCCCTCGAGCCTGCTCCGCCATTCAATGAGATCATGGCTGATCATCCAAACTCAGTACCCTGTCCCTGCCTTCTCCCCATATCCCTTGATCCCTTTAACCTTAAGAAATATATCCAACTCCTTCTTGAATATATTTAATAAGTTGGCCTCAACTGCCTTCTGTGGCAGAGAATTCCACAGGTTCACCACTCCCTGGGTGAAGAAATTCCTCCTCATCTCTGTCCTAAATGGCTTACCCCTTATCCTTAGACTGTGACCCCTGGTTCTGGACTCCCCCGCCATCGGGAACATCCTTCCTGCATCTAGTCTGTCCAGTCCTGTTAGAATTTTATAAGTTTCAATGAGATCCCCTCTCATTCTTCTAAACTCCAGCGAGTATAAACCCAATCGACCCAATCTCTCCTCATACGTCATTCCTGCCATCCCAGGTATCAGTCTGGTGAATTTTCGCTGCACTCCCTCCATGGCAAGAACGTCCTTCCTCAGATAAGGCGACCAAAGCTGCACACAATACTCAAGGTGTGATCTCACCAAGGCCCTGTACAACTGCAGCAAGACATCCTTGTTCCTGTACTCGAATCCTCTCGCTATGAAGGCCAACGTACCATTTGCCTTCTGAACCGCCTGCTGCACCTGCATGCTTACTTTCCAGTCTATATTTCCTAAGGAGGCTGAAGGGATGTAACCTGTCACCCCTGATCCTCTCTAACTTTTACCGCTGCACAATAGAGAGCATCCTGACAAACTGTATCACAGTATGGTATGGCAGCTGTAGCTACTATGACCGGAAAGCCCTGCAGCGGGTAGTCAAAACTGCCCAAAGCATTACCGGCACTCGGCTACCGACCATAGAGCACATATACCAGAAACGCTGTTTACAGAGGTCACGGACCATCATCAAAGACCCTACCCACCCCAGCCACAGTCTGTTCGCCCTCCTGCCATCTGGGAGATGCTACAGATGCATTCGCACCCGTACGACCAGATTTAGGAACAGCTTCTTTCCCAGGGCTGTCATCCTACTGAACTCCACAAATAAACTCTAAAGCCTGCACATCTGCCAATGCACTTTATTATGGTTATGTTTATGTTAATGTATTACAAGCCAAATGAATGTTGAATGTTTAAATGTCTTAATCTAAATGTACACTCTCGGGAGCCGCAAGCCTACATTTCGTTGTACTGCACTTGTGCACTAACAATGACAATAAAAGTTGATTTGATTATTTTTTTTAATACTTTCAGCAATGATTCTTGGATAAAAAACAGGGGTGTCTTTATTTGTTGATGTTCCAATCCTGTTTCCCCCCCACCCACCCACCCCTCCCTTCACAACAACCCTCTCTGGTGAAGGTGCTGCCTCTTACTGCTGATCGGTTCCTGGAGCTAACCCGAGCGGCCGTTCGTGGCGTGCGAGCCTGGACAGCAGGCCACACTGACCACAGTGATCCGCGCCGAGTTACCTCATCTCGCCCCCGAAAATAAATAAGACTCCCATTTCTCTGGCGCCTTTCGCAACCTCAGGATGTCCCAAAGCGCTTTACAGCCAATCAAGTACTTTTTGAGGTGTAGTCACTGTTGTAATGTGGGAAACACGGCAGCCAATTTGCGCACAGCAAGCTCCCACAAACAGCAGTGTGTTAATGACCAGATCATCTGGTTTTAATGATGTTGATTGAGGGATAAATATTGACCATGATACGGGGAGAACTCCCCCTGCTCTTTTTTGAATAGTGCCGTGGGATCTTTCACGTCCACCTGAGAGAGCAGACTCGGGCCTCGGTTTAACGTCTCATCTGAAAGACTGCACCTCAGACAGTGCGGCGCTCCCTCAGTACTGCCCCTCCGACAGTGCGGCTCTCCCTCAGTACTGCCCCTCCGACAGTGCGGCGCTTCCTCAGTACTGCCCCTCCGACAGTGCAGCGCTCCCTCAGTACTGCCCCTCCGACAGTGCGGCACTCCCTCAGTACTGCCCCGGGACAGTGCGGCGCTCCCTCAGTACTGCCCCTCCGACAGTGCGGCGCTTCCTCAGTACTGCCCCTCCGACAGTGCAGCGCTCCCTCAGTACTGCCCCTCCGACAGTGCGGCGCTCCCTCAGTACTGCCCCACCGACAGTGCGGCACTCCCTCAGTACTGCCCCTCCGACAGTGCGGCACTCCCTCAGTACTGCCCCTCCGACAGTGTGGCGCTCCCTCAGTACTGCCCCTCCGACAGTGCGGCGCTCCCTCAGTACTGCCCCTCCGACAGTGCAGCTCTCCCTCAGTACTGCCCCCCCGACAGTGCGGCGCTCCCTCAGTACTGCCCCTCCGATAGTGCGGTGCTCCCTCAGTACTGCCCCTCCGATAGTGCGGTGCTCCCTCAGTACTGCCCCTCCGACAGTGCGGCGCTCCCTCAGTACTGCCCCTCCGATAGTGCAGCACAGAGGTGCTGTATTTCGGATGAAATGTTAAACTGAGGCCCCGTCTGCTCTCTCAGGTGGGTGTAAAAGATCCCACGGCCACTATTTTGTAGAAGAGCAGGGGAGTTCTCCCCGGTGTCCTGGGGCCAATGTTTATCCTTCAACTAACATCCGTAAAAAAAAGCAAATGATCTGGTCATTACCACATTGTTGTTTGTGGGAGCTTGCTGTGCGCAAATTGGCGGCCGCTTTTCCTACATTACAACAGTGACCACACTTGGAAAAAAAGTACTTCATTGGCTGTAAAGTGCTTTGGGACGTCTGGGTGTTGTGAAAGGCGCTGGAGAAATGGGAGTCTTTCTTTCAAAGTTTTTTTTAATTCATTGATGGGATGTGGGCGTCGCTGGCTGGCTAGGCCTGCATTTAGTGCCCATCCCTAATTGCCCTTGAGAAGATGGTGGTGAGCCGCTTTCTTGAGCCGCTGCAGTCCATATGGTGTAGGTACACCCACAATGCTGTTAGGAAGGGAGTTCCAGGATTTTGGCCCAGCGACAGTGAAGGATCGGCGATACAGGTCCAAGTCAGGATGGTGTGTGGCTTGGAGGGGAACTTGTAGGTGGTGATCTTCCCATGCGTCTGCTGCCCTTGTCCTTCTAAGTGGTAGAGGTCGCGGTTTTGGAAGGTGCTGTTGAAGGAGCCTTGGCGAGTTGCTGCAGTGCATCTTGTAGATGGTACACACTGCAGTCACAGTGCGCCAGTGGTGGAGGGAGTGAATGTTGAAGGTGGTGGATGGGGTGCCAATCAAGCGGGCTGCTTTATCCTGGATGGTGTCGAGCTTCTTGAGTGTTGTTGGAGCTGCACTCATCCAGGCAAGTGGAGATTATTCCATCACACTCCTGACTTGTGCCTTGTAGATGGTGGAAAGGCTTTGGGGAGTCTGGAGGTGAGACACTTGCCGCAGAATTCCCAGCCTCTGGCCTGCTCTTGTAGCCACAGTATTTATATGGCTGGTCCAGTTCAGTTTCTGATCAATGGTAACCCCCAGGATGTTGATAGTGGGGGATTCAGTGATGGTAATGCCATTGAATGTCAAGGGGAGCTGGTTAGAGTCTCGCTTGTTGGAGATGGTCATTGCCTGGCACTTGTGTGGTGCGAATGTTACTTGCCACTTGTCAGCCCAAGTCTGAATGTTGTCCAGGTCTTGCTGCATATGGACACGACTGCGTCAGTATCTGATGAGTCTCGAATGGTGCTGAACAGTGTGCAATCATCAGCGAACATCCCCACTTCTGACCTTATGATGGAGGGAAGGTCATTGATGAAACAGTTGAAGATGGTTGGGCCTAGGGCACTGCCCTGAGGAACTCCTGCAGTGATGTCATGTGATTGAGATGAATGACCTCCAACAACCACAGCCAACTTCCTTTGTGCTAGGTATGATTCCAACCAATGGAGAGTTTTCCCCTTGATTCCCATTGACTTCAGTTTTGCTAGGGCTCCTTGATGCCACACTCGATCAAATGCTGCCTTGATGTCAAGGGCAGTCACTCTCACCTCACCTCTTGAGTTCAACTCTTTTGTCCATGTTTGGACCAAGGCTGTAATGAGGTCAGGAGCTGAGTGGCCCTGGCGGAACCCAAACTGGGCCTCAGTTAGCAGGTTATTGCTGAGTAAGTGCCGCTTGATAGCACTGTCAACGACACCTTCCATCACTTTGCTGATGATTGAGAGTAGACTGATGGGACAGTAATTGTCCGGGTCGGATTTGTCCTGCTTTTTGTAGACAGGACATACTTGGGCAATTTTCCACATTGCCGGGTAGATGCCAGTGTTGTAACTGTACTGGAACAGCTTGGCTAGGGGCACAGCTAGTTCTGGAGCACAAGTCTTCAGTACTATTGCCGGAATGTTGTCAGGGCCCATAGCCTTTGCAGTATCCAGTGTCTTCAGCCGTTTCTTGACATCACGTGGAGTGAACTGAATGGGCTGAAGACTGGCATCTGTGATGCTGGGGACCTCAGGAGGAGGCCGAGATGAATCATCCACTCGGCACCTTCTGGCTGAAGATAGTTGCAAATGCTTCAGCCTTGTCTTTTGCACTCACGTGCTGGGCTCCACCATCATTGAGGATGGGGATATTTTTGGAGCCTCCTGTTACAGATATTATTGTTACAGTACCTCGGGCCTGGAAAGGTGGTGAAGATCAGCCAAGGGTCCCTGGTCCTGACGACTATCCAGTGGTCTTGCTGGAAGGTGCTACTGTGTGGACTTTAGACGAGGAGAGGATCAGGCTTAGCTGTGATCTTCCCCCGCCACACCCCTCCCCACCACCATGAGAATAGTCTGAACTCTGCTGCCCCGTGTCCTAACTCGCACCGAGTCCCGTTCACCCATTGCCCCCCCCCTGTGCTCGCTGACCTACATTGGCTCCCGGTTAAGCAGCGCCTCGATTTCAAAATTCTCATCCTGGTGTTCAAATCCCTCCACGGGCCTCACCCGCCTCCCTATCTCTGTCACCTCCTCCAGCCCCACAACCCTCCGAGATCTCTGCGCTCCTCCAATTCTGGCCTCTTGCGCATCCCCCCGGTTTTCATCGTGGCGGCCGTGCCTTCAGCTGTCTAGGGCCCTAAGCTCTGGAATTCCCTCCCTAAACCTCTCCGCCTCTCTCTCCAGCTTAAAACCTACCTCTTTGACCAAGGTTTTGGTCATCCTGTCCTGATATCAACATTATGAGGCTCGGTGTCAAATTTTGTTTGATAATGCAGGAAGGATGTTCCCGATGGCGGGGGGAGTCCAGAACCAGGGGTCACAGTCTAAGGATAAGGGGTAAGCCATTTAGGACTGAGATGAGGAGGAATTTCTTCACCCAGAGAGTGGTGAACCTGTGGAATTCTCCACCAACGTCAGTGTTCTCGCTCAGGCCAACATCCCCAGCATCGAAGCTCTGACCACGCTCGATCAGCTCCGATGGACGGGTCACATCGTCCGCATGCCCGATACGAGACTCCCAAAACAAGCGCTCTACTCGGAGCTCCAACGCAGCAAGAGAGCCCCAGGTGGGCAGAGGAAATGCTTCAAGGACACCCTCAAAGCCTCCTTGAAAAAGTGCAACATCCCCCACCGACACCTGGGAATCCCTGGCCCAAGACCGCACAAAAGTGGAGGAGAAGCATCCGGGAAGACGCCGAACACCTCGAGTCTCTTCGCCGGGAGCAAGCGGAAGCCAAGCGCAGGCAGCGGAAGGAGCGCACGTCAACCCAAGCACCCCATCCACCCGCCCCTTCAACCACCATCTGCCCCACCTGTGACAGAGACTGTAGGTCCTGCATTGGACTCATCCGTCACCTGAGAACTCATTGTTAGTGTGGAAGCAAGTCATCCTTGGTCCCGAGGGACTGCCTAAGAGAGTACCCCGGCAAGGGTCAGCACCTGAGGACAGGAAAGGGGGGGTTGGGGGAAATGTGCCGGCAGGGGCCCAGCCTACCTGTGGTTGGTGGGTGTTCTGACTGCTGCGTGCAGTCCTTCCCCTTTTACCATGTGTGCTGGGTTTCCTGACTCAGACTGAATGTGTGACCGTGGACACTTCCCCCTTTTTAATGGCCCATTGGACATTATTGCTCGGCAAAGCTTGATTATTGCTCGGCAGACAACTTGTGGTTTGCACCATGGCAACACGATCATTTGTGCTTTATGCCATGGTCGTGCGTGCCTGATAAAGAAGGAACAAAGCACCTTTCACCACCACAGGACGTCCCAAGGCGCCTCACAGCCAATGAAGTACAGTTTTGAAGTGTGGTCACTGTTGTAATTTGGTAAACGCTCCTGCCAATTTACGCACAGCAAGCTCCCACAAACAGCAATGTGATAATGACCAGATCATCAGTTTTAGTGATGCTGGTTGAGGGATAAATATTGGCCCCAGGACACCGGCGAGAACTCCACTGTTCTTCTTCGAATAGTGGCCAAGGGATCCTTTACCTCCACCGAAGAGCAGACGGAGCCTCGGTTTAACGTATCGTCTGAAAGATGGCACCTCCGACAGTGAGGCACTCCCTCAGTACTGCCCCTCCGACAGTGCGGCGCTCCCTCACTACTGCCCCTCCGACAGTGCGGCGCTCCCTCAGTACTGCCCCTCCGACAGTGAGGCACTCCCTCAGTACTGCCCCTCCGACAGTGCAGCACTCCCTCAGTACTGACCCTCCGACAGCGCGGCACTCCCTCAGTACTGACCCTCCGACAGCGCGGCGCTCCCTCAGCACCGCCCCTCCGACAGCGCGGCGCTCCCTCAGCACCGCCCCTCCGACAGTGCGGCGCTCCCTCAGCACTGCCCCTCCGACAGCGCGGCGCTCCCTCAGCACTGCCCCTCCGACAGCGCGGCGCTCCCTCAGTACTGCCCCTCCGACAGTGCGGCGCTCCCTCAGTACTGCCCCTCCGACAGTGCGGCGCTCCCTCAGTACTGCCCCTCTGACAGTGCGGCGCTCCCTCAGCACCGACCCTCCGACAGTGCGGCGCTCCCTCAGCACCGACCCTCCGACAGTGCGGCGCTCCCTCAGTACTGCCCCTCTGACAGTGTGGCGCTCCCTCAGTACAGCCCCTCCGACAGTGCGGCGCTCCCTCAGTACTGCCCCTCCGACAGTGTGGCGCTCCCTCAGCACCGACCCTCCGACAGTGCGGCGCTCCCTCAGTACTGCCCCTCCGACAGGGCGGCGCTCCCTCAGTACTGCCCCTCCGACAGTGCAGCGCTCCCTCAGTACTGCCCCTCCCACAGTGCGGCGCTCCCTCAGTACTGCCCCTCCGACAGTGCAGCGCTCCCTCAGTACTGCCCCTCCGACAGTGTGGCGCTCCCTCAGTACTGTCCCTCCGACAGTGCGGCGCTCCCTCAGTACTGCCCCTCCGACAGTGCGGCGCTCCCTCAGTACTGCCCCTCCGACAGTGCGGCGCTCCCTCAGTACTGCCCCTCCGACAGGGCGGCGCTCCCTCAGTACTGCCCCTCCGACAGTGCAGCGCTCCCTCAGTACTGCCCCTCCCACAGTGCGGCGCTCCCTCAGTACTGCCCCTCCGACAGTGCAGCGCTCCCTCAGTACTGCCCCTCCGACAGTGTGGCGCTCCCTCAGTACTGTCCCTCCGACAGTGCGGCGCTCCCTCAGTACTGCCCCTCCGACAGTGCGGCGCTCCCTCAGTACTGCCCCTCCGACAGTGCGGCGCTCCCTCAGTACTGCCCCTCCGACAGTGCGGCGCTCCCTCAGTACTGCCCCTCCGACAGGGCGGCGCTCCCTCAGTACTGCCCCTCCGACAGTGCAGCGCTCCCTCAGTACTGCCCCTCCCACAGTGCGGCGCTCCCTCAGTACTGCCCCTCCGACAGTGCAGCGCTCCCTCAGTACTGCCCCTCCGACAGTGTGGCGCTCCCTCAGTACTGTCCCTCCGACAGTGCGGCGCTCCCTCAGTACTGCCCCTCCGACAGTGCGGCGCTCCCTCAGTACTGCCCCTCCGACAGTGCGGCGCTCCCTCAGTACTGCCCCTCCGACAGGGCGGCGCTCCCTCAGTACTGCCCCTCCGACAGTGCAGCGCTCCCTCAGTACTGCCCCTCCCACAGTGCGGCGCTCCCTCAGTACTGCCCCTCCGACAGTGCAGCGCTCCCTCAGTACTGCCCCTCCGACAGTGTGGCGCTCCCTCAGTACTGTCCCTCCGACAGTGCGGCGCTCCCTCAGTACTGCCCCTCCGACAGTGCGGCGCTCCCTCAGTACTGCCCCTCCGACAGTGCGGCGCTCCCTCAGTACTGCCCCTCCGACAGTGCGGCGCTCCCTCAGTACTGCCCCTCCGACAGTGCGGCGCTCCCTCAGCACTGCGCTGGGAGTGTCAGTGTGGATTTTTTGCGCTGAGGTCTCTGGAGTGGGACTTGAACCCATCCCCTTCTGGGCTAAGTGATGCACTGAGACCAGGATGAAACCTTGCTGTCTGCGTGCCTTGAGGGGCAGCAATTTTCCATTAGAATGTGGGGGGGAAAAATCTCCAACCCCCCCCAAAAAAATAAAAAAAATTCCCACCCAAAACCAAAAAAGAAGTCTCTTGCAGCAATTGCTGATGCTGAGAGCCTGGTTGCTAAATGCGCCCGCCCGAGTGGCTCTCGCCGTGAAACACAGAATCAACCGGCAAGAAATTCTGAGAAGCGGGCGCCGCCCACGCGGTGACGTCAGCCGGCGGGGCACGTGACGTCGGGCGGCCGAAGCGGACCCGACCATTGAGTTGAGGTTGAGGGGGGTGATCAGAAAGAATAGAAACCGTAGGGAACAAAAAGAAGGGGAAAAAGCGGGCGAAAGCTTTGGTTGCGGCTTGAATAAGAGAGAATGCCCGGGTTTTATTGAATGGCGCGGGCAGGAGGTGGGTTGAGCGGGGTTTGGGTTTGGTGGCAGGGTCTGACTCCCCCGCCGAGGTCGGGGAGTGGAGGATTCCGCCCCCTGTTCTGAGAAGTGGTTCACGAGCCGCTTCTGAGAAGCGAGTTTTTGCAGCAAAAAGGTGTCGCCGCCCGCAGCTTCTAGGAAACGCCGGCAAGTGACTGAATCTTTGAGAAATAAGGGCGAGGAGGGCGGCGGTGGTGTGAGGGGCCGGGGGACAGAGCCGCTTCCCCGGGGTCGGGAAACGCGCTCACTCTCTCTGTGTTTTTTGTGAATGGGGCCGCTCGATACATTGTAGCCGTGTCGGCCGATACAAAGTGTCCGCCGCTGGAGCGCCGCGACAGGCCGGGATTCCCCCCGGGTCCTGCCTCCTGCCTGTCTCCTGCCCGCTTCTGTTGGGGCTGCTGTTGAGGCTCCTGCCCTCTCCTCCTGGGGCTTCTGCTGGGTCTCCTGCCCGCTTCTATTGGGGCTGCTGTTGAGGCTCCTGCCCTCTCCTCCTGGGGCTTCTGCTGGGTCTCCTGCCCGCTTCTATTGGGGCTGCTGTTGAGGCTCCTGCCCTCTCCTCCTGGGGCTTCTGCTGGGGCTGCTGCCCGCTTCTGCTGGGGCTGCTGCTGGGGTTCCTGCCCGCCGCTGCTGGGGCTCCGGCTGATGTTTGCGGGCGCTGGCGGCTGTGATGGTGGCGGTTCTGTGGGGAGGTTCCGCGGTTCTGTTTGGTGATATGAGTGATCTGGATCCTGTTGGGCATATGTTGGTGTTTGCTTCTGTGGGGTTGTGTAGGGGGGTCTGGATTCTGTGGGGTTGTGTAGGGGAGGCTGGTTTCTGTGGGGTTGTGTAGGGGGGTCTGGATTCTGTGGGGTTGTGTCGGGGGGTCTGGATTCTGTGGGGTTGTGTCGGGCGGTCTGGATTCTGTGGGGTTGTGTGTGTGATCTGGATTCTGTGGGGTTGTGTGTGAGATCTGGATTCTGTGAGGTTGTGTGTGAGATCTGGATTCTGTGGGGTTGTGTGAGAGATCTGGATTCTGTGGGGTTGTGTCGGGAGATCTGGATTCTGTGGGGTTGTGTCGGGGATCTGGATTCTGTGGGGTTGTGTCGGGGGGTCTGGATTCTGTGGGGTTGTGTCGGGGAGTCTGGATTCTGTGGGGTTGTGTGTGAGATCTGGATTCTGTGGGGTTGTGTCGGGAGATCTGGATTCTGTGGGGTTGTGTCGGGGATCTGGATTCTGTGGGGTTGTGTCGGGGGGTCTGGATTCTGTGGGGTTGTGTCGGGGGGTCTGGATTCTGTGGGGGGTTGTGTCGGGGGGTCTGGATTCTGTGGGGGGTTGCGCGTGAGCTGGATTCTGTGGGGGGGTTGCGCGTGAGCTGGATTCTGTGGGGGGGTTGCGCGTGAGCTGGATTCTGTGGGGGGTTGCGCGTGAGCTGGATTCTGTGGGGGGGTTGCGCGTGAGCTGGATTCTGTGGGGGGGGTTGCGCGTGAGCTGGATTCTGTGGGGGGGTTGCGCGTGAGCTGGATTCTGTGGGGGGGTTGCGCGTGAGCTGGATTCTGTGGGGGGGTTGCGCGTGAGCTGGATTCTGTGGGGGGGGTTGCGCGTGAGCTGGATTCTGTGGGGGGGTTGCGCGTGAGCTGGATTCTGTGGGGGTTGCGCGTGAGCTGGATTCTGTGGGGTTGTGTCGGGGGGTCTGGATTCTGTGGGGGGTTGTGTCGGGGGGGTCTGGATTCTGTGGGGGGTTGCGGGGGGGTCTGGATTCTGTGGGGGGTTGCGCGTGAGCTGGATTCTGTGGGGGGGTTGCGCGTGAGCTGGATTCTGTGGGGGTTGCGCGTGAGCTGGATTCTGTGGGGTTGCGCTGGGGGACTGGGGTTGTATGATACTGCACTCTGAACTCTCTCGATTTATGGAACTGCCGGTGATCGGGTTGGGATCTACGGGTGTGTTGGCCGAAGAACTTGAATGGTGGTTTTTTTGAGTGTTGGGCTGCATGGGGTGGGGGGGGGCTCTGTTGGGATGTCTGTGCTTTGTGCTGGGTTCTGCGGGTCTGGGTTACGGGGAGGTGGGGGCTGCCAGGCCGGATTGCAGTGTGCTGCCGAATTGCGGTCACATCGAGGAGGAACTGAGCAGCCTGTCGCCCGCACGCGGATCCGATCGAGGAGTTACTACAATGAGTCAGAATATATTTAGAGACTTTCTGTCTTGTTATTTAACCAAATCCAGTTCCACTAATCGGGGGCGGCGGGGGGGAAAGAGAGAGTTTCAGTTCCCATTTGTGAAATTCAAACTAATTTCTTTTCCATCGAAGTAATGTGATAAGTTTGCCACTGTGACTGAGATTGTTTTTGCTCCTGTTTTGAAGAGCAGGAGGAGGAGGGTATGAGATTTGAGTGGGAACTTTCTGTCAACAATTTTTTTGGGGGGGGCAGGGGGGTGAAGAAAGAAAGAAAGACAGCGCCTTTCACGACCTCGGGACATCTCAATGCGCTTTACAGCCAATGAAGTACTGTTGTAATGCAGGAAACGTGGCAGCCATTTTGCACACAGCAAGCTCCCACAAACAGCAATGTGATGATGACCAGTTCATCTGTTTTTGTTATGTTGGTTGAGGGATTAATATTGGCCCCAGGACACCGGGGAGAACTCCCCGGCGCTCCCTCAGTACCGCCCCTCCGACAGTGCGGCGCTCCCTCAGTACCGCCCCTCCGACAGTGCGGCGCTCCCTCAGTACCGCCCCTCCGACAGTGCGGCGCTCCCTCAGTACCGCCCCTCCGACAGTGCGGCGCTCCCTCAGTACCGCCCCTCCGACAGTGCGGCGCTCCCTCAGTACCGCCCCTCCGACAGTGCGGCGCTCCCTCAGCACTGGCACCGGGAGCGTCAACCTGGATTACGTGCTCGAGTGATAGATACAAGAGCTGGAACTCTAATGTGAAAATATAACTAGTCACGCTGCCTGTGCGTGTCCTGTGTTCTCCCCTCTTCTCCTCCCCACCCCCAGCACCCTTGTTTCTCTGTCTGTCTGGTGCTGGTTTGACTGTTAAATCAGAGGCTGTGTTTTGCTCTGACTGTTGTGTTTGTGACTCAGGCTTATTTACGGAAAGCTCTCCTTGTGTTTACTGGAATCCTGGTCTCTCTTGAGTGCGTGTGCACGCTTTTCAGTGACAGATGCTTCTGAAGAGATGGCTTTAATGATTAATCTGTGAGTAATCTTCGCAGAGCAGAGGCAGAATTACTGGAAAGCATGAGGCCGAGATTGGCGCAGACTTTCAGCTCTGGGTTCACACAGAGAGAGAGAGAGAGAGAGACAGACTGACAAATAGAGCCCAGGGGAGGGAAGCTTTGCAATTGGGGCACACTCACTTACCTCGCCCTCCCTCACACTCGCTCACTTTCCCTCGCGCTCATGCATGCGCTCTCTCTCTCTCTCTCTCTCTCTCTCGAGCAGTGATACTCTGGGCAGCTTAGCAACATGACCGAGTTGTGCCTAAAATGATTTGCATTCTTGCTCACCGCTGAAGGTAGCGTTCCCCTCACCAGCGAGGGGAACAGCCGTCCTTTTTATATTGAATTACCGTCCCGAGCAAGTCAGGGTGCCAATAAACCCGAGCGCGTGGCGGAGGCAGGAGTTACGCAGTGTTTCTAATCAGTCCATCTCCACCCCCCCTTTCTTTCAGTCCTGGTTCTGCTTGCAATGCCTCCACTCTGAGGAAACCAAAACCACAAATGCTTTTTAAAAGAAATATCAAAGTTGAGAAGTTGTTGCATATTTCTGGAGGCGCTGATGAGGGAATTCCTAAAGAGAGATTTTGCATTTCCCCAGCGCCTTTCACAACCCCCGGACGTCCCAAAGCGCTTTACAGTACAGTGAAGTACTTTTTGAAGTGTGGTCACTGTTGTAATGTAGGAAACGCGGCAGCCAATTTGCGCACAGCAAGCTCCCACAAACAGCAACATGATAATGACCGGATCATCTGTTTTAGTGAGAGAACAACAGAAAATGCTGGAAATACTCGGCAGGCCAGGCAGCATCCGTGGAGAGAGAAACCAAGTTAACGTTTCGGGTCGTAGGCCCTTTTCGTCAGAACGGGAAAAAGCTGGAGATGTAACAGATATTACGCAGATGCAGAGACAGTGGGGTGGGGGGGGGGGTGTTTAGGAGGGGAGGAAAGAATTGAAAGCACGTACTGTGCTTATCTAAGAGGCAGGAAAGATAAAATGTTGCAAATGGGGATGCAGAATCGTACTGCATGAAAAATGGGGCCGAGGTTATGATCTGAAATTGTTGAACTCGATATTGAGTCCGGAAGGCTGTAAAGTGCCTAATCGGAAGATGAGGTGCTGTTCCTCGAGCTTTCGCTGAGCTTCCGTGGAACAATGCAAGAGCCCGAGGACGGAGAGGTCCGAGTGGAATGGGGCGGTGAATTAAAGTGACAGGCGACCGGAAGCTCGGGGTCACCCTTATGGACTGAACGGAGGTGTTCCGCAAAGCGGGTCGCCCAATCTGCGTTTGGTCTCCCCAATGTAGAGGAGACCACATCGTGAGCAGCGATGGGAAAGCAGTGGGAAGGGAGGAGGTGAAAGGGCATGTGTTGCATCTCCTGCGCAACACCTGCCCCTATACCTCCCCCCCCGTCCCACTGTCCAGGGCCCCAAACACCCCTTCCAGGTGAAACAGCGATTTACTTGTACCTCTTGCAATCTAGTATACTGTATTCGCTGCTCACGATGTGGTCTCCTCTACATTGGGGGGACGAAACGCAGATTGGGCGACCGCTTTGCGGAACACCTCCGTTCCGTCTGTAAGGGGGGCCCCGAGCGTCCAGTCACCTGTCACTTTAATTCACCGCTTCACTCCCACTCTGATCTCTCTGTCTCGGCCTCTTACACTGTTCCAATGAAGCTCAACATAAGCTCGAGGAACAGCACCTCATCTTTCGATTAGACACTTTACAGCCTGCCGGACTCAATATCGAGTTCAACAATTTCAGATAATGATCCCTGCCCCCATTTTTCATACTTTGTGATTTTTGCCATTCCCATTTGCAACATTTTATCTTTCCTGCCTCTTAGATAAGCACAATATGTGCTTTCGATTCCTTCCTCCCCTCCCACACCGCCCCCACTCTGTGTCTCTGCACCTGTTTAAAATCTGTTACATCTCCAGCTTTTTCCAGTTCTGATGAAGGGTCCCAGATCCGAAACGTAACTCTGTTTCTCTCTCCACGGATGTTGCCTGGCCTGCCGAGTATTTCCAGCATTTTCTGTTGTTATATCAGATTTCCAGCATCCGCTGTATTTTGCTATTGTATCTGTTTTTAGTGATGTTGTCTGAGGGATAAATATTGTCCTTGGGACACCGGGGAGCACTCCCCCTGCTCTTCTACAAATAATGCCCATGGATCTTTTACATCCACCCGAAAGAGCAGGTGGGGCCTCGGTTTAACGTCACATCCAAAAGACGGCATCTCCGACAGTGCGGCGCTCCCTCAGTACTGCCCCTCCGACAGTGCGGCGCTCCCTCAGTACTGCCCCTCTGACAGTGCGGTACTCCCTCAGTACTGCCCCTCCCACAGTGCGGCCGCTCCCCTCAGTGCGGCGCTCCCTCAGTACTGCCCCTCCGACAGTGCGGCGCTCCCTCAGTACTGCCCCTCCGACAGTGCGGCGCTCCCTCAGTACTGCCCCTCCGACAGTGCGGCGCTCCCTCAGTACTGCCCCTCCGACAGTGCGGCGCTCCCTCAGTACTGCCCCCTCCGACAGTGCGGCGCTCCCTCAGTACTGCCCCTCTGAAGGAGCGCTGCACTGTCGGAGGGGCAGTACTGAGGGAGTGCCGCACCATCAGAGGTGCCGTCTTTCGGATGAGACGTTAAACTGAGGTCCCATCTGCCCCCTCGGGTGGATGTAAAAGATTCCATGGCACTATTTCGAAGAGGATCAGGGGAAGTTCTCCCCGGTGTCCTGGGGCCAATATTTATCCCTCAACCAACATCACTAAAACAGATGATTTGGTGATTACCACATTGCTGTATCTGGGAGCTTGCTGTGCACAAATTGCCTGCCGCGTTTCCCACATTGCAACAGTGACCACACTTCAAAAGTACTTCATTGGCTGTGAAGCGCTTTGGGACGTCTCGAGGCCGTGAACGGTGATGTCGAAATGTCAGTTCTTATTTCTCTCTATCTGTTTTCTGATGTATGGTGTTGCTATCTTGGGCTGTCCCTCCATGTGTGGAGCAGTGAGAGTGTCTACAGTCTCTCGGTTAGAGCTTGAACCCCCTGGAGGACAAGCTACAGAGAGAGAGAGAGAGTGCGGTCTCTGCTTTCAGTGGTGTTGCGGTCAATGAGCTGTCTGAGCTGGCCAAAGCGAGATTGTTGACGGCAGCTCGTGTTCGTGTTTGACTATATATATATATAAATAAAAACGCTCACTGCTCGGTGGGGGTTGGGGGGGGGGGGGGAAGCAGACAGTGTCTGCGATGATTCGCCTAAAAGCCAGACAGTTCCGAGGACCAGCCCCTCGAGACACATCAAGAAGCAATGGACAGATGTAAACACAGCGCTGGTTGTGGTCACACCCAGCGGGGCCTTGTGCCCTCTGCTGGCCACTGATGTGAGCTACACCACGGCACACAATCTCCGCCCGCAGTGGCCGGGAGTTAAAGTTCGAGCCGTCCGCTCGCGCACATTCAGCGCGGTTCAGGAAAAAGCAACGCGGGAGCCATTTTTTTCTTCTCCTGATGCCGTTTTTATAAAAAGAAAAACGCGTTCAAAGATGTGAAGCAGTTGCATTTCCCAGAGCGCTTGACGGCAATCAAAGTGTTTTTTATGTTGAAGTGCAGTCGCTGTTGTAGCTTAGACAGCGGCATCGCGCACGGCGAGCAAGCTCCCACACACAGCGCTGTGATTTATGTCCAGATCACCTTTAACTGATGTTGGATGAGGGATAAATATTGGCCCAGAACTCGCCCTCCCCACCTTGTACGAAATAATGGCCGAGGGAACTTTTATATCCCCGAGAGGGTAGACGGGCCCTCAGTACTGCCCCTCCGACAGTGCGGCGTTCCCTCAGTACTGCCCCTCCGACAGTGCGGCGCACCCTCAGCACTCCCCCCTCCGACAGTGCGGCGCTCCCTCAGTACTGCCCCTCGACAGTGCGGCGCTCCCTCAGCACTTCCCCCTCCGACAGCGCGGCGCTCCCTCAGTACTCCCCCCTCCGACAGTGCGGTGCTCCCTCAGTACTGCCCACCTCCGACAGTGCGGTGCTCCCTCAGTACTGCCCTCCGACAGTGCGGTGCTCCCTCAGTACTGCCCCTCCGACAGTGCGGCGCTCCCTCAGTACTGCCCCTCCGACAGTGCGGCGCTCCCTCAGTACTGCCCCTCCGACAGTGCGGCGCACCCTCAGTGCTGCCCCTCCGACAGTGCGGCGCTCCCTCAGCACTCCCCCCTCCGACAGCGCAAGCGCTCCCTCAGTACTTGCCCCTCCGACAGTGCGGCGCTCCCTCAGTACTGCCCTCCGACGGTGCGGCGCTCCCTCAGTACAGCCCCTCCGACAGTGCGGCGCTCCCTCAGTACTGCCCCTCCGACAGTGCGGCGCTCCCTCAGTACTGCCCCTCCGACGGCGCGGCGCTCCCTCAGTACTGCCCCTCCGACAGCGCGGCGCTCCCTCAGTACTGCCCCTCCGACAGCGCGGCGCTCCCTCAGTACTGCCCCTCCGACAGTGCGGCGCTCCCTCAGTACTGCACCGGGAGTGTCGGCCTAGATTTCTGTTGCTCGAGTCTCTGGAGTGGGACTTGAACCCACAACCTTTTGACTCCGAGTTTAGAGTGCGACCCACTGGCTGACACTTTTTTGAAAATAATGTCGGGTCTCTGTCAATAAACGTCACTCAAATCAAAAGCTGAAAAACACCAGATATATGATTTTTGGGTCCTGGTACACCTAAAATCGTGGACCTAAATTTAAACCCGTGCAGAACTAGAGTAAATGCAGGAAACTTGTGGGTTTTTTGTTTTTGTTTGCCGGGGTGGGGGGACGGAATTATGTTAATGAGCCAAATGGGGCTTCGCCGGATGTAACTCTGGAGTGACGCAAATACCGAGGAAATTTGCGCTGTTTCCGGCGGTGTGGCGATGAAACCTGGCGGAACCCTGCTCTCGTGCTGAAACCGTCGGGAAATTCCGGGCTGTATTCTCCCCGTGATTTCCTATACCTTGTCGCTGTCCTCCCGATGGCACCGACTCTCCACGGGGGGACGGTGGGGGGGGTACGGGTCCCACAGTCATGGCCCCCCTCCTGCCCCGGGGCAGCCAGTGACCTTGTGCTCCCCCCCCCGTATCCTGTTATGAAGCCCAGCCCATTAACCCAGCCGCGGTGACTCAGCCCCTGAACAAAGGCTGGTGTGGAAACTGTTGGCAAAGGGCCGAGGTCTGGCTGATGAGTCGTTGCACCGGGGCTCGGTCTGGTTGAGTCTGGGATTCACCACAGAGGGCTGGTGACAGAACATCAGAAGCAGGAGTCGGCCACTCGAGCCTGCTCCGCCATTCAGTAAGATCATGGCTGATCATCGACCTCAACTCCACTTTCCCGCCCGATCCCCATATCGCTTGATTCACTTAATATTCAAAAATCTATCGATCTCTGTCTTGAATATACTCAACGACTGAGCCTCCACAGCCCTCTGGGGCAGAGAATTCCAAAGATTCACCGCCCCGAGTGAAGTAATTCCTCCTCATCTCAGTCCTAAAATGGCCGACCCCTTATTCTGAGACTGTGACCCCTGGTTCTAGACTCCCCAGCCCGGGGAAACATCCTCTCAGCATCGACCCTGTCAATCCCCCCTCAGAATCTTGTATGTTCCAATGAGATCACCTCTCATTCTTCTAAACCCCAGAGAGTATCGGCCCATTCTACACAATCTCTCCTCATAAGACAGCCCTCTCGTCCCAGGAATCAATCTAGTGAACCTTCGTTGCACCGCCTCCAAAGGCAAGTATATCTTTCCTCAGATAAGGAGACCAATTTTGAAGTGTGGTCACTGTTGCAATGTGGGAAACGCAGCAGCCAATTTGCGCACCAGCAAGATCCCACAAACAGCAACGTGATAATGACCAGATCATTTGGGGTTTTTTTTTTTTTTAGCGACGTGGTTGAGGGATAAATATTGACGAGGACACTGGGATAGCGAGCTGCAGGATCTTTTACACCCACCTGAGAGCGGCGCTCCCTCAGTGCTACCCCTCCGACAGTGCGGCGCTCCCTCCGTACCGCCCCTCCGACAGTGCGGCGCTCCCTCAGTGCCGCCCCTCCGACAGTGCGGCGCTCCCTCAGTGCTGCCCCTCCGACAGTGCGATGCTCCCTCAGTGCTGCCCCTCCGACAGTGCGGCGCTCCCTCAAGTGCTGCCCCTCCGACAGTGCGGCGCTCCCTCAGTGCTGCCCCTCCGACAGTGCGGCGCTCCCTCAGTGCTGCCCCTCCGACAGTGCGGCGCTCCCTCAGTACCGCCCCTCCGACAGTGCGAATCTCCCTCAGTGCCGCCCCTCCGACAGTGCGGCGCTCCCTCAGTACTGCCCCTCCGACAGTGCGGCGCTCCCTCAGTACTGCCCCTCCGACAGTGCGGCGCTCCCTCAGTGCTGCCCCTCCGACAGTGCGGCGCTCCCTCAGTGCTGCCCCTCCGACAGTGCGGCGTTCCCTCAGTGCTGCCCCTCCGACAGTGCGGCGCTCCCTCAGTGCTGCCCCTCCGACAGTGCGGCGTTCCCTCAGTGCTGCCCCTCCGACAGTGCGGCGCTCCCTCAGTGCTGCCCCTCCGACAGTGCGGCGCTGCCCCTCCGACAGTGCGGCGCTCCCTCAGTACTGCCCCTCCGACAGTGCGGTGCTCCCTCAGTACTGCCCCTCCGATAGTGCGGCGCTCCCTCAGTACTGCCCCTCCGACAGTGCGGCGCTCCCTCAGTACTGCCCCTCCGACAGTGCGGTGCTCCCTCAGCCTGGATTTTTGCGCTCGAGTTGCTGGAGTGGGACTCGAACCCACAACTTCTGAGAGAGAGAGAGTGCTGCCCACTGAGCCACAGCTGACGCTCCTCTCCCTCCGTCCCAGGGAACGAGTCACGATTGAGTGCAGGCCAAATAAATGAACGAGTGGACAGGTACAAGAACGATTCAAAAGGCGAAAGGAGCGTTGGCCTGTATCTCAAGGGGCTGTGTTACAAAGGGGGGGAAGTTATGTACAGCTACTGGTCAGACC